>NC_060119.1:891619082-891716582 GCF_021461395.2 Schistocerca americana
AAAAATTCCCAGGTTTCCGTGTTAACAATACACTTTCTCCCATATAGAAATACACGTTTTCCGTGTTAAGTGACAGTATACTCTTCCTCGGCACTATAAAAGTCATCAATCCTTTGAATGTTTATGGTTTTATATACCGATGTATAATTTCCCGGCACTTTAGAAAACTAAACTCAGGGGGAAAAACACGTTTTGAAAGACCTTTGATGTGCAGCAACATGTACGCTGCATATTTTCGTATTACAAAGGTGTAAATTTGAATGCCACCAAATAATGCATGTCCCTTTCCGAAGCATTGAAATTGAGATTGCGATGCGCTTTTGTAAGCATCATAGCTCATTCATGTGATCTCGCAAGCTGATGACAGTAATAGGACACGTGATGTAGTCAGCCAATAGCAAGATCACTCTTAAGTAGCGCGAATACACAAATATGAAACTTTAATGGCTTAAATTAATATACATAGCATTCACATATAACATTGGTCTCGAAGATTAATAAGTTGGAAGAGAAGCTACACTTCCACATATAACGTTGATCTTTTTTGCACTTTAAGATACACTTTAAGATACACACACAAATGTGCCAGCAAAATTTTTAATAACAACGCAAATGTCTCATCTTCTGGGCTTGAAATACTTCTAAATGGTCGTCCTCAAAGACTTAATTTTTAAATGAGAGTCAAACGCTTTGCGATTTAAGAAATTCATCATACATTCTCACACATAATTCATCTTGTGTAAAAGGAAATCTGCTTTTCAAACCACCATTTTCGAGTCCTCCCTCGGGCATGGGGGTGTGTGTTTGTCCTTAGGATAATTTAGGTTACGTAGTGTGTAAGCTTAGGGACTGATGACCTTAGCAGTTAAATCCCATAAGCTTTCACATGCTTTTTTTTAAACCACCATTCGCAATATTTTACCACGACCTGTTAGAAATAGGTTCGTTTCAGCAGTTGCAAGAAAGCGCCAGATAACTGGCGTCACCGCGCTTGCGCAGCTACGATGACGCAGGAAGCCCATATGTTCGCACGTATGAAACATTAAAAGATTTTAAATTATGTCATAAAAGAAACAAGACATCAAAGGATACTTCAAGAGCGTCGGGATTTTGTGAACCATACTAAAGTGTATAATTCCGCTTAAAATGCACATCCGTATGTAAATTTTCTTGGAGTACCAGTACTCATGTTTGGTTCTTTATTATAGCATAATGCTATACGTGCACCTGAAATGCAGCAAACAGTTGAAACTAGCCAATAGTGTGAAATTAAACACTTCGTTTCAAATAAATTGACTGCCTCAGTAGAAAGGATTAATAAAAGCCAAATCTCTTTAGCAAACCAGCAAAAATAACTTCATTGTTCTGTAAGGCGATTAATGCTTGACTGTCAAAGGTGGAAATAAAATCTGAAACTATTTAACATATTTTAGCCTGCCGTAATTATGTGAACGTATTTTAATTCATTTGATAGCTCTTAGCCGCAAAATCCATTTTGTTATCATTTAACGTGAGAGCAATAAACGAAGAGGAAACAACAAAATCACTGAACGTAAACACAGGTCACATGGAGACGACCCACCTCCCCACCACAACTCAGACTGCTCTGTGCATCAGGCCTGGATCTACGATATTTCCAAACCGGGGCAATATTAAGTAGTGGCGCCCAGTCACACTTCCGTAACCAGAAGCGGGAAAAGGTACTACACATACACGACTCAACTGCGCATGCGCAAGAGCCTGCCCACAACTGCTCAAACGAATCTAATTTAAACAGTTGTGAAGTCACGCTCATCGGAGGCAATTTGTTGTTATAAAGCATTGCGTAGTGTTCCTAAAGCCTTTGACACACTTTACTGTTGGCAGACACTTGTATAAGTCTGTTTTGCTGTTGTGTACGGTGCATTTCCTTTGCGACTTAAGTTTTATTTTCGTTTTTTTCCCTCCCGTTCATGTTTTGTTGCTGCAGTATCATTCTGCAGTAGCAGGATACAATAATATCCTTTGTTAGAGTATTGGTTCTTACCAGTCAAAAATCACAAAAATTTATCTGAAAACTAAAACAATGAAAAATTCCCGGAATTCTAAACAATTCCCGGGTTTTTTCCGGTTTTCTCCTGGATGGAAAAATTCCCGGGTTTTTCCCAGATCTCCGGTTGTCCCGGGTCGTATACACCCTGTAGTACCATACTGGTGGTGGTGGTGGTGGTGGTGGTGGTGGGTGGGTGGGTGGGTGGGTGGGTGGGTGGGGGTGGGGGAGGAGATGATCACTATCTGGCATTCTGTGCAGGGACTAGAGGTTGTGGGGCAGGGACATGGGAAAAAAAGGAGCAAAACAGGAGAAGAGCGGGGAAAAACAGCAGGTGGCAAACAAAGAGGGTGGGAGATGAGAATGGGGAGGAAATGATAGCACGGAGGAGGGTGGAAACTGTTGGGCGGAGGGTGTGGGGACAGTATGTTCCCATGGGTCAAGATCACGATAATTACGGGAGTGGACAATGTATACTTCACTCATTTGCTGCAACAGCATCATAAATCGAAGTCATAATTTTTCATACAGGTGTGAAATGAGGGTTGCCTTAGCTTCAGCTGCCTAGTTTTAACTACTTTTAAAGATAACCGAACTCCTATGAGCAGTGTGTAGTTTGGTGACTGAAAAGTAGTTGAAGACAAGGCAACCCTTGTTTTGAACTTACATGAAAAACCATGATTTTCAAGTTATGCTGTTGCAGCAAATGAGCGATATAGAAAAATGAAACTTTCTTAAAAAACAGAAAGCCATCAATATCACAGTGACATAGAACTGAGGAAGAGACATTTAACCCTCTAACGGTAAGGTTGGGGTTGGATCTGACCCCAGCGAATCTGTTATGTTTATAACTCCCCACTCCCTTTTCTGAGAGCGCTGTGGTTCCAGCTACCGTAACAGCCAGTCGTCCCGAGAACGCCGAGGAGGCCACGTCAGTCTGGTGAGTGACCTACAGGTACCCCCTCTATCTGAAACCTACATTACCCGCGCTCGGGTTGGATCAGACCCCACCTTACTGTTTACGTCACACTTATTAGTTTCTTTTGTGGGGAGGATTCAACCCCATATTGATGTTTATATTACATCTAAGTTTTGTTTTCTCTTCTAGTATCTTACTAAAATGGCGCATCAACTCCTTAGAACTCCTGAGGAGATATACAACGAGTTTCTCCGACAGGAGGCTGAGTCAGAGGATGGCAACAATATCGATGCAGAAAACTGTTCAGAAACCACCTATTACATTACGTGTACAAAGACATTTATTATTGAGAACTTTATATTTCGAAACTGCTGACACTATAATTATTTTCTACAAGTAGTAAGAGATGTTTCTCATTTAGTACCTATCTTTAGAAATTCTAAAGCACTCAAGTTCCTAGTTGATGACTGAATCTATTGATTTTTACCATGTTTTCAATAATTTCATAGAGAATATTTCTATTAAGGTATTTTTTTGTAATCAAGTTCCTATTTTTTCCAAAGTACTTTATATTCTTACTTATTGACTATAAAAATAAAAAAAAATACTTGTTATAACAAATATAATGTGTGTTTAATTGATAATAAAACTTTTTCCCATTATTCATTTTTTATTTTACCCCGAAAAATCGATATTTGGAGGGTGGGGTCTGATCCAACCCCACCTTACCGTTTATGTCAAAAAACTTCACCTTACCGTTAGAGGGTTAAAACTGTGTATTCAAAGCACAGCACCTTACTGAGGCATGATGTCTACAGTGAAGATATGCAGTAACAGCACTGAAGTCTTGTTGCTCCAGATTCGTCCTATATGAAATAGTTTTCTTTCTTTGTAGCAGTAATGATATTACGAAAGCATACCTGGGATGAAAAATCACATTCCACAACAGCAACAGTTCACGGACTCTTACATCATCTAAAATCTATTTGCTTTTGTAACTGATGTAGATGGAAGTTTACCAGGGTCTATACCAATTTGTTTATTCTGGTGGAGGTTGTCGCGGTTTTCGAGGGGAGATGCCTTAATTGTCTGTTACAATTGCCACAAACATGAATTGCCGATAGAAGCTTCACATAAAGAGGGCACTGGGAAATGGACGACGTGCTGTTTTATCAAGATTAATGATGAGACTGAATACAGAGATTTGCACACTACAACATATATTTTCACAGCAAAAATGTGCAATAGTAGTTACCAACCACTGGACAGTATTAACAGCGCATTACTTTTTTAGTAGGAATGATTCTAATGAAGTTGGCATGCCTTCCCATGTAAAGACAGGGGTCAACAGCTTTTTAAGGGGAAGTTATAATTTAATTATGAGTCAAAACTATTTTTGGCTTAACATGAAAGGAAAAAGAGGTACTTGAAAGACAAATTAGTGGAAAAATGCAATCCATAGTGGGTTGGAAGTGAGAACTGATGGGAACCCCAAGAACATGTTCTGCTGATGGAAGTATATAGGAGCAGTGATGCCGAGCCATTAGCGAAATACTGATGGCAGATCGAAGAAAGAATTTACGGAGAAATGTATGGATTGAACCAGTACATAGGTCAGAGAAGATGGAGTTTCCCAAGGCTTATCCAATAGCGAGAAAGGCTCATTCAATCATGAGAAATGCCCTGCCCTGCATCCAGCCCAGACCAGCCCAAAGAATGTCGAAGACAGAGGCTGAAGAACAGTAAAAGTGAGGAAACCTAAAAGCCAGTTGGACTGTCAATAATAAAAACAAGAGTAGAGAAACACATAAGGCACTAAGTGGGCATCCCTGAGCCTCTGCATGCAACCCAACCCTGCTTCAGTTTAGTCATGGCGTTCAGCAGAGTGCTACATCTAAAACAGAAAATATGGTGTAGCTGAAAAGGCGAGCAATGAAAAGAGAGGGGCAAAGTGTGAGCTGGTCATGGGGGCAGGGTTGGGCGTTAGCCTGGTGTCATCAATAAGGGGGCATCATAGGATGGAGGACTCCTTTCATGAGGAACGGAAAGAAGAGCACTATACAGCAGTAGTCTACTTCATAGTATGTACTTTATTAGAGGGAGCATTTGACAACCAGGTGTCACTCTGGCCCTGAGGGAGCAGATGTCTTATTTGTACTTGCAGATTTGCAGATGGGATCAGCAAAGCAAATGGGGCCAAGTAACCACCACTCTAGCCAAATGGTCCACTAGGTAGTCAGTCAAAAAAAGACCCGTTTAATAAAGTGGAAGACTCAGAACATTATCAATTCCGCTGTAATAACACTATGATCCTGGCAACAACCGGCAAGGGATGTAAAAGCATATCCAATTTTATCCATGGTTTTCGAGCATTAAGTGTAAAAGATGGTAGCACCCTGAAACTCCTGAACGTAAGACACCAAAAGATCATGGGGCAAAAGACTTTAAGCCCTTGAAATAGATCAGTCCTCATTCACGTCTTGGGCACCAACCAAGAGGGGAAGGGCTGTTTACAAGAAAACACGAGGAGTGCATTCCAGGATGGAGAGAAGGAGATCCTGGCAGAGTGCTGCGAAGCGCATTCTAATTGGGAGAGAAGGGATAACCAGGGTGATTGGGGGATTGCTGAATGGCAATTCCGTAGGAGACCAAGAGTTGGTACTGTCTGAACACAAGAGGGTAAGTTATGTCCCCACAATGTCTCTTTCCTCGAGTGCAACCGTAGACACTTAGGAATACAAATGCATGCACAAAATTTGTGGAATGAACGCATGTATGAATGGGCATTCTCACGTCCACATGTTACCTCATTATGCAAGCAGACTGCTGTGGATCCCCTTCTTTGCTTAGGAGCTTGTGCTGCATTTATTGTGATGAAAAGGAAAATGCAAAAGTGACTGTAAGTAAAGAAGTATCTAAACAACGGAGGTTTGAGAAATACATGATGACGACAATGATCTGTTTGCAAATTTCAGAAGGAAATCAAAGTGAGAGTTTCGGTTTTCTGCTTGGCTAACTGTAGCGATAGGCTGGCAGTAAAATTTGATTAGCTGGCAACTGGCAGCGTATATACTGGGAGGTTCTTATTCATTATGTGAATGTTTATTAATTTTGAATGCATCATTTCTATTTTATTTTATGAATAAAGTTGTCTACATAATTTTGATCTTTAAAGCTTATATGATATGTAGATTAACATCTTCAGACTCGACAAATTTGTGAATTGCACAGACGCGAAAATCTACTAGAAAGGAGGTTGTATTTTCAAATTTTGTATTTTTTGCACCATCAATGTCCTTCATCTCTATTTCTAGCTGTCTGCCGAGGAGCTACACATACTCCATTTGTTTCGTTCAGAGGTCAGGCTCCCCAGTTCTGCTATTAACTTGCCACAGGATGAACTTTCGTCTGTAGTTTTCATGTACATCTTTTATAAGTTTCTGTCTTATTCTTCCCTATTTTCCTACTTCGAAACTTAAGGAATCTTATTCTTTAAAGTAATTCAATCGAACACCTTATCTAACACTTGATGCTCCGCGCATCTGTTCTAAAAATTTTATTCAATTAGTCTTTAGAAGCTTTTTCTGTACCTGTAATCATCTATAAATTTAAGCATGCTTCCTTTGAAGGCAATAAACATTATTGCTTGTTTTGTTTTGTTTTAGGGTGGGGGGGGGGGGGGGAGAAAGAAAGAAAGAAAGAAAGAAAGAAAAGAAAAAAACAGTGGTCATACTTGCCCAAGTCAAACACAGCTCACACACGAGTGCAGTCTCAGCAACAGAAACCACATTGCGAGCAGCACCACCTGTGCATGACGGGAGTAGCAACTGGGTGGGGGGGGGTGGCAGACAGTGAAGTGCTGCAGGTCAGACTGAGGACAGGGGAGGCAAGGGGAGGGGGGGGGGGGGGAATAGCGGAAAAGGAGAGAAATAAAAAGACTGGGTGAGATGATGGAATGATGGCTGTGTAGTGCTGGAACGGGAACAGGGAAGGGGCTGGATGGGTGAGGACAGTGACTAACGAAGGTTGAGGCCAGGAGGTATACAGGAATGTAGGATGTATTGCAGGGAAAGTTCCCACCTGCACAATTCATAATATTGTTATATTCCATCCTGGATTTTCCATTTTGATTCAAGTCAAATCTATAGAACATGAAGACAGACAAGAGTTAAAAAACGACTATACATCAATCCTAAGTGACATAAGAGAAGACAGCTAAAAACAGGGACATGGAGAAAGATCTATAAACGACACTATACACAAATGGAGGTCCACAAATAAAAATTAAATAGCCTACACCATACTGCTACAACGGATAAAGAGTAAAATGCCGCCGACAGCTCGTGCTTCATTTGCTAAAACGGCTGATAACTCAGACGGCAAACCAAAGCGGGAATGTAAACAGTTTAAAAAATAGGCATTCCGTAGGAAATGGCGGGCAGTAAAAACTTGGGCGCAATGTGTACAAAGTGACGGTGGAGCACCACTTAACAAATTAGGATGGTTAAAAAGGCAGTGCCCAATACACAACCTAATTAAAATGACCTCCTCCCAGCAGGAGGGCCAAGAGGAGGTTGCCCAAGCTGCTGGGAGAGGCTTAATAACCTGGAGCTTATTCCCACGAAGGGAGCACCAATGGTGATGCCAAAGTGAAACCACCTGCCGACAGATGGCAACACAGAGATCATCAGAGGGAATATAGGAAGTAGCGGGAAGAGGTACGATGAGACTGCAACATTGGCAGCAGTGTCAGCAGCTTCGCTTCCAGGCAGACTGACATGACCAGGAATCCACATAAACAACACAGTGGCTCCATCAAACGTGAGCAAGTGACAGTTTTCCTGGACCCGTTGCACTAAGGGGTGGGCACTGAGCAGTGTGCCGGAAGCCGATATCGAAAAACATTGGTGCCAATGACAAAGGCACGCCCGACACTATGGACAGTTCGAGAGCCATCAATCTACACAAGGGCACTGTCGCGAAGTTCCATGGAAAGGTCTTGAAACTGAAGGTGATAGAGAAAGTTACAGCAGTAGGACTGTGGCAGTTCGCATACAGACTCTCAACCAGGCTAGTGTAAAAGGCGGCAGTGGCCAAACGGATGCCACAAGGATGGATAGTGTTTAGGTGGTGTAAAAGGGACGGATGTGCGGACGCAAAAACAAAGCACTCATAGTCTTATTTCGAACAGACAAGGGACTGCTACAAATGGAGGAGGGTGGCTTGATCTGCACCCCAGGAAGTGACATTGATGGACAGCATACAGTGAACTGCCAGGTAAGACCCATGGGAGGACCAAGAAGAGTTTCCTATTGCGCATCAGCCCCAGGAATTTAGTAGTTTCAACAAATGGAAGAGCAACAGGCCCAAGATGTAAAAATGGTGGGAGAAACCAATTGTGTCCCCAGAAATTCACACAGATGGTTTTGTCAGTGGTAGAACGAAAGCCATTGTCGATGCTCCAGGAGCAAAGATGATCAAAACATAGGTGTAGATACTGCTCAGTGAAACAGTTCCATGGAGAACTGCAGCAGATTGCAAAATCATCAACAAAAAGGAAGCCGGAGATGCCCGGTGGGAGACAGGCCATTATAAGGTTAATGGCGATAGCAAAGAGTACAACACTCAAGATGGAACCCTTAGGCACACCGTCTTCCTGGATAAAGGTGCCCGACAAGGCAGAACCCACACACACCTTGAGAACTCTGTCTTTTAAAAATTCCTGAAGGAAACGGGGCAAGCGGCCACGGAAGTCCCACATGTAGAGGGTGCGGGGATATCAGTTTTCTGGCAGGTGTTGTAGGCCTTCTCCATATCAAAAAATATGGTCACAATCTGGGATTTCTGCAGAAAACCATTCATGACATGGGTGGACAAATTGATGACATAGTGAACTGCAGAACACAGCACTGTAAGTCCACACTGTGCAGTGGTTAGTAAACTGCAAAACTTGAGCCACCATACCAGCTGGCATGAATCACCTTGTAAACACAGCTGGTGAGAGAGATGGGGCTTAGGTACGGGTATGATGGTGGCTTCACGACAGCTTGTGGGATATGTGCCCTTTGCCCAGATGTGGTTGTAAGTAGTAAGCAGAAAAGTGCTTGTCCCCAAGAGGTGCTGCAACATCTGGATGTGGACAGCATCTGGGCCTGGGGTGGAGCATCAGAATGAACTGAGAGCATGATCTAGCTCATCATAGTAAAGGCAGCACTTTAGCACTCACGATTCTGGGAAGATAAGGGTATCACCTGAGCCGCCTCCGCTCGTTTCCGATGGAGAAAGATAAGTTTATAGTGGGAAAAACTCAAAATTTCCGCAAAATGGCGGCCCAAGGTGTTGGAGATAGCAAAAGGGTCCACGATGATTTCATCTGCTACTGTCAGGCCGGGAATTGGGGAATGGATCTTGGTCCCAGAGAGCCATCGGAGATTGGCCCTCACAACAGAGGAAGGGTGGAACACTGAAAGAATTAGTAAATGAAATCCAGCTATCTTTTTTGCTATCCCAAAGAACGCGAAAATGTGCTTGCATCCATTTATAATGAATGCAGTTTGCCATCGTAGGATAACAGTTAAAAAGGTAGAGTGCACATCTGCGTGAATTGCGCCACGGCATGCCTCAGTCCACCTAGGGACTGGGACACGGTATGGTAAAGTGAAAGTGCGAGGAATGGACGTTCTGCAGCGGTAAGGATAATGTTTGTAAGATATTGCATCTGGTCATCAGAACTGGGGAAATCTTGGTCTTCAAACTTTGCCAGGGAGGGGTAAAGCCTTCAGTCAGCCGTAGTACATTGCCATTTAGGTGTGCACGCAGGTGGGGTAGGAGTCAGCAAACGGATAGCACATGGGAAATGGTCACTCAAGTAGGTGTCAGAAAGGACAGACCACTCGAGACCATGGGCAAGTTGGATAGTGCAGAAGGAAATATGGATCCTCCTGTGTTAAGGCAGAATAGGTGAAGTTGATTAAGGAGGTCAGCCAAGAGGGTACCTCTCTTAACAGGTTCTGGGAGAACACCAAAGGGGACGATGTGCATTAAAGTCACCAAGTAGTAGAAAGGGGTGAGGTAGCTGCCCAATAAGCTGAAGGAAACCTGCCCTGGTGACATCAAATGACAAAGGGATATAAATGGTGCAAAGGGAAAAAGTCAAGTGAGGAAGGGAACAGCGAATTGCAACAGCTTGAAGATGGATAGTCAGGGAAAAGGGGATGACTGTGAGGATCAACCCAAATAAGCAGCGTGACTCCCCTACAAGATGGAATGTTGTCCTCAGGAGGAAGGTCAAAACGGACCGGGAAGAGTGAGAAAGCTCAAGTGGTCGTGAGGACACAATTTTGTCTCCTGAAGGCAGAGTACAAGGGGACAGTGCGATGCTAAAAACAGCTACAAATCCTCTTTGTGGGATCAAAGGCTTGGAACACTCCATTGGAGGAGAGTCATGATGATGAAAAAATGAAGAAATGTCACCTCAGTGGCTGCCGAGTGACAGCCTGTGAAGACTCACTGCTACAGGGCACAGAAGCAGGAGGATCCTGCTCCACGAGGTCCACAGAAGCATCAGTTTTCTTGTGCTGTCAGTCTGTGGAGTCCAATGCAGAGAAACGGCATAGTGGTTGGCCGGGCGAAGGTATCACATGGTGACACTGGTGAAGAGGCTCTTCAAGTCGGCGAAGGAGAAGACTGTTTATGTTTGCTGGACTTCTTTGAGCCTTTCTGGTTAGCAAAGGAAGACTCCAGTATTTTGGCTGGAGGGATGCAGGAAGTCTTCATGGGTACTGCTTCTGTCCTTTCTGGCCTGCCAGGTTGTGTAGCTGGTGGCTTCACTCCTTGAGGTGACGGCTTGGCACTGGGCGACTCCACAACCTCAGAGATGAATTTGAGGTCGCATGTCCGCATTGCCATGTCCTTCATGGAATGAGATATGGCAAGAACAGAACTATACGCGCCAGACGGTGGAAAGCAGGGTTTGCGACTATCCAGTAACTTGCAAAAAACCTGGTAAGGCACTTTTTCCCTTACATGAATCTACAGGACTGCCCGCTTATCAACAAGATACATGGGACAATCTCGAGAGGAAGCAGCATGGCTGCCATTGCAGTTGATGCAGCAGGGAGACAGAGGCGGACAATCGCCTTCGTGCACATCCCTACCACAGGTTGCATATTTGGCTGAGTGTCGATAAGACGTTCTAGTGTGGTTTAAACTGGTAGCAGCGCATTAGATTCAGAATGTATGGTAGGACTGTGTGAATTTCATAGCCTGCTTTGATCTTGGACGGAAGCACCATCCTATCAAATGTGAGAAAGAAAGAGCGCGTGTTGCACTAAGGAGGAATCTACCTTTTTCATCACCTGATGGACGGCAATGACTCCCTGATCAGAGTTGTGACTGGATCTCAGCCTCGGCTAGACCGTCGAGCAGTCTTGTGTAAATAACACCATGGGAAGAATTCAAAGTTCTATGGGGCTTGACACGGACAGGACAGCTGTGGAGAAGTGAGTGGCAAGCAGTTGTTGTGCTTGAGAATCAGAAGTAGTCTCCAAAAGGAAAGTGCCATTCCGCAAACGAGAGCAGGATATCACAGGGCTGGCAATTTCATCAACACCTTTCTGAATAATAAACGGATTTACCGTAGCAAAGGACTGACTGTCTTCAGTACGTGAAACCACAAGGAACCGTGGTGCAGCTGGAAGGGTCTTTGAATCGTTAGCTTCATTCAGTTTACATTTCGTAGACATTGACTCATTGTGACAAAATCCCCCATGATTGCCAGTGTCTCCGATGGCATGCTATTTCCAACTGGGGGCTCCTGTCACATGGGGGTGCACCTGCCATAGGTGATTGTTCACATCTCAGGTCACACCTCCCAAACACCTGACAGAGGGATCAATCGGCAATTTGGGAAAGTAGCGCAGTCCACACCCCATGTGATGTAGGCAAGGAAGCAGAGCACTTTAAGCTTCTGAATGCAACTAATCTTTAGTTGAGGAATGTAGGGCAACCAAGTCATCTTTTTATGAGGAAGGAGGCCCAGGAAACGGGATTGTGCAACAGCTTCCAAACACTGAGTATAAAAATCGAGATCTGGGTCAGGATGGACCATGGTACGACAACAAAAATACATGACCTGTGTTTTTCCAGGAGAGAATCAGAAACCATGAGAAAGGGTTCACACTGACTAGTCAGATGGCATTCAACTGAAGCTACTGAGTGAAAGCTGTACCAAAAGCAAAAGTCATTGACATAAAGGGGATGAACTGCAGTCCAACAGAGGTTAGTAACCCATTGATAGTGATGTGGAGTGTGATACTCAGGACAGTGATATGTGGGACACTGTTCCCTTGGATCTATGGAGAGCTGAGTGATGTACGAACTTGAACTGGGAAAAATCGATGGGATCAAAACTGAAGAATAAAAAACAACAGGGAGTGTCAAAAGCTCATCATGGTGAGAAAGTAAAATGTGAGGGTGTGAAAGTAAAATGTGAGGGTGTGAAAGTAAAATGTGAGGGTGTGAAAGTAAAATGTGAGGGTGTGAAAGTAAAATGTGAGGGTGCCAAGTGGTGTCATATGCCTTATATAGGTCAAAAAGGATGCAATGAAATGCTGACACTTAGGAAAATGCCTGTTGGAATGCTGTTTACCGGACCAGATGGTCATTTGTGGCTCTGATACGAGGACAAAATGCCCTGATACATGAGAGACCAGCACAGTCTGCAGGTAACGATCATTTCCAGAAGTGTGCAGAGCACATTAGCAAGGCTTAATAAGTCGGTAACAGTAGAGAAACATTGGGTTTTTGCCTGGTTTAATGATTGGGAAGATGAAACTACCTCACCACTGCGAAAGGAAGACACCTTTGGGGCAAATACAGCTCTCCTTAATCTATATCATATGATGCAAACTGTGTTCTTTCCAACAAGAGTGCAGGGGAACAGTAGCACAACAACTGACAATATTTTTTGTTCATTTTCATTACTAGCGGGACATCCTGCTAGCAAAAAGGTGAATGGCCTTTCAGACCATGATGCACAAATTTTATCACTAAAAGGTTTTTGTGCTCAATCACATGTTAAATAAAACTATAAACTACTCAGAAAAATTAATCCAGTTGCAACAGACCTTTCTAAACCTCTTTAAGGAACAAGAGCAGCTGGGTATATAAGTGCCAATAACCTAGAAAATAAATATAATGCTTTCCTCGACACATTTCTCATCCTCTTTTGAAGTTTCTCTCCACTAGAATGTTCAAAACAGGGTACTAGCACTAACAAGCAGCCTGGGTGGCTGACTAGGGCCGTAAGAATATGTAGAACAAAGTGGGAATAACACCAAAATGTTAGAAACAGTCACAACAGAGTTACAGCAGCCCATTAAAAACAATACTGTAAGGTGCTTAAAAATGTTATCAGGATTGCAAAACGTATGTGACACACAATAGAATAGCTAATTATCATGACAAAAATAAAACCATATGGTCAGTCAAGCAGGAAATGTGTGGTCAGTAGCACCAGGTTGAGAATATAAATTCAGTGCGTAGTAGATATGTTTCAGTTACTGATAAGTCAGTTATATGTACAGTATTTAATAATCATTTTCTGGATATAGCAGGTGAACCAAATAGAAGCTTGGTTCCTACAGGGAATCACATAACTGTCGTAGAAAATAACTTTCCAAGACGTTATCCAAGATATTCTTCCATGATACTGATAAGAGGGAGATTGAGTCAATAATTAAATCACTGAAGACTAAGGACTCCCATTGATATGACGAGGTCTCTAGCAGGATACTAAAATACTGTTCTGCATATGTTAGACCAGTACTTCACCATATCTGTAGCTTTTCCTTTTGGAATGGTCAATTTCCTGACCTATTAAAATGCTCAGTAGTGATGCCACCTTTGCTAAAAATCAAGAAAGAATAACGTAGAAAATTTTAGACGTACTTTGAAGGCATCTGCATTTGCTAAAGTTATTGAAAAAGCTCCATATACAAGGGTAATTTATCAATTCACATACTTTGCTGTCAAATGTATAGTTTGGTTTTAGAGTGGGATTAATGACTGAAAATGCTATTTTCTCTGTAAATGCTAGACTGTGTCTTCTTTGATTTAACTAAATTGTTTGTGTTCATAACAAAATATTATTGCAGAAGTTGGACTATTGTGGAATAATGGGAGCAGCTCACAATTGGTTCAACTCTTACTTTAAGAGCAAACAACAGAAGGTCATTTTCCGCAGTATTGAGAATGGCTACAACGAGCAGTCCCAGTGGGGCACTGGGGGGTGGTGCCCCAAGGGTTGGTGCTGTGGCCACTGCTGTTTCTTATTAATATAAATGCTATGCTTTCCAGTGTGACAGGTGATTGTAAAATGTTCCTGTTTGCTGATGACACCAGTTTGGTAGTGGAGGATGTTGTGTACAATTTTGACACATTATAAAATAACGCAGTTCATGAAATAAAGTCATGGCTTGCAGAAAATAAATTGACGCTAAATCACATCAAGACTCAGATTTTACAATTTCTAACAAACAATTCAGCAAAACAGTCATTTTGATTCACAGAACGGACATACATCTAATGAGACTGAACAGT
The DNA here is from genome assembly GCF_021461395.2 of Schistocerca americana. Classification (NCBI taxonomy): domain Eukaryota; kingdom Metazoa; phylum Arthropoda; class Insecta; order Orthoptera; family Acrididae; genus Schistocerca; species Schistocerca americana. The sequence goes on from NC_060119.1 coordinate 891,633,632, forward strand.
TCAAATTCCTAGGTATTCAGACAGAGAGCTGTAGTGAAAAGCCCAGGTTCAGGATCTTGTTCAAAAACTAAATGTTGCATTATTTACCATAAGAAAAGTATCTGAAATATGTGATGGTTCAACAGGAAAAGTAGTCTACTTCGCTTATGACACATGGTACAAATTTTTGGTGCAGCTCTTCCAATTCAAAAAGGGTCTTTTGGGCTCAGAAATGGGAGGTTCGAGCAATATGCTGTTTAAGTTTGCAAAGCTCTTGTCGCCGCCTGTTCAGTAGTCTGGGAATTCTGAGACTGGCCTCTGAATACATGTGTTCTTTAATGTCAATTGTTGTCAACAATATCAGCTTATTCCCAAGAATTAGCAGCTTTCACTCAGTTAATACTAGGCAGAAATCCAATCTGCATTTGGAACGCATCTCCTTGACTCTTGTGCAGAAAAGCATGCAGTATTCTGCTGCATCCATTTCCAATAAGAAGCCAAAAAAGTTCAAAAATCTTAGCACTAATCCACACACTTTCAAATCTAGTCTGAAGAGTTTCCTCACAGCTCACAACTCCTATTCTGTCGCGAATCTCCTGGAAATATTAAAAAATTAAACTAATTCTTGTGTTATATGTTGCTGATTATGTACATTTGAACTTATGGTTTGCTGTCTGCAGAGGATACGTATACGTTCCATTTTATCTATAATTACTTCTCTGTTATAATTTTGCGTACTGACTAGTTACATGACCATGGAGACTTGCTCCTCAATTAGGTCCTAAAGAACATGACATAAGATAAAATAAACCCTCCACAATTGCGAAGGGAAGACACGTTAAAGGCAAATACAGCTGAAGACCCTGAGTAGATGTAGCTTTTGAATGTTCAGGTAACGAATCATCTGATCAGAAATTGAGTCAGAGCCTGGGGCCGTATTGTGAGATGAGGCAGGAGCCTGAAGCAGTTCCCAGTCAGTGAAAGGTTCACGGATTCAGCTTGAGGGGGGGGGGGGGGGGGGGTGAAACTTAAGAGAGACGCCTTCAACTTGTCATTTATGCAGTAGAAAGACAGCTAGATATGAAAAGGACACTGGTGTTATTGCAAGGTGTTCAGCAAGAGCCAACACATAGGTACAAATACCACCGTAAAGGACAAGACCCAGAACAGTTGGTCAACATTTAATGTGTAAAATTCCCACAATGACACCACCTACTATGATCAAGCACTCTCCCCAGGGTGCCACCCAGCTACAGCAAAGGCCAACTGGTAGGATGGCTATTGCTGGGAGTGCTGTTGCCCAAGGAAGATGGGCATCTACTCCTTGGCATCCACGAGGATGCTAGCAGCTCAATCAACAGTGTGATCCCTGTGTAAGTAATGACCTCACCACGTCAGGTTGGGTTGAGTTGTTTTGGGGAAGGAGACCAGACAGCAAAGTCATCGGTCTCATCGGATTAGGGAAGGACGGTGAAGGAAGTCGGCCGTGCCCTTTCAAAGGAACCATCCCGGCCACCACATCGGATTGGCTACTATGTTGGCTTTGAAGTGCAAATAAGAGCCCACATAGGTATTTAGAGCAGATGGTGTTTAACAATGTATACAGTAGGCACTATTTAAGGTGTTCTTTCCAGGTTGGTACAAACCAAAGAAAAACCTGCAGAATCCCAGAAGGGGACCACAAGCTACTTCTGTCAAAGGTGGTGAAGAGAAGAATATTGCAGTACAGGACAGGAAGTCAGCACTGCAATAGCTTCGGACTCCATGCCCTACGAAAGAGTCGTGAGCCCCCTGAAGGGAGGGGAGGGGCCATCAACATGAACAGAAGAAAGGAAAAGACAACATGGAGAGAAGATGAAACAGTACTGGAAGAATAAGAAACAGCAAATAAATAAGAGTAATTTGTAACACGATCCTAGTAGCTCAATACAAAGATAAATAATAAGGACCTAGCAAATAAATTTAACAGAAAGAATACAATGACCTGTCAGGGCCACCAACACTTCTAATTATTTCAATTAATAAAAGCATTATCATATAAAGAAGTGCATTGAGCTAAGTTCACCAAATCAGAATAACCTCTTTCTCACGTAAAATTTTTAGTTTGCAGTGTGCCAATAAACTTTTATATTGAGGGAAAACATCTTAACTGATTCTTGATCAAAACAAATTTTTAGTGACAATTATCAAGCAAGCCACACCTAGTTTATATTTATTAATACTTATCAGAGAAAGTTTTAAAAATAAAACGTACCAGATTTTTTGGTTTTAAAAATGACGCTTTGTAAGTTTCTGATGGTCTTCGTACTGAGGATGGCTAGAAAAGAAATTATAAAGAACAATTTTTTAAAATTCTAAGTCCTTATAAACTAAATAACAACACATTAAGAATTTCACACGGAATGTAAGAATTTTAGTAAGAACTAAACTGGATATTCCCACACAACCATATATGAGTAAAGACTCAGCTAAAACTTGTTAAACTACTCAATAATACAGATGAATGTATGAGCGTAATCCTAAAAGTAAGGTCTCTTTATTTTTTTATAAATACAGAACTCTGTTTGTGTGGCAGTTGGTCACACTGTTATGAAGAGTGCTTCATGCGCTGTGTGTAAACATGCGCACGCCATGCTGAGGCGCTCAGTCTTGGCTTGGGAGGCGTTGAGAATGGAGCTCCCGTTGGATGTTACCGCCAAGTGTGAATTGTGCGCAGTCATTTGGTTTCTGAATGCAAAGGGCATTGCACCGATTGAAATCCATCGCCAATTGACGGAAGTGTATGTTGAGTCATGTATGAATGTCAAAAATGTTCGTAAGTGGTGTAGAGAGATTGCAGCTGGTTGGACCGAAATTCACGACGAACAAAGGAGCGGGAGACTGTCAATTTCTGAAGAGACTGTGTTGAAGGTTGAGCAAAGGATGCGTGAAGATCGGCAGATCACCCTGGATGATCTCTGTACGTTGGTTCCTGAGGTTTCCAGAAGCACCGCTCACAGAATTTTAACAGAAACATTGAACTACTGGAAGGTGTGTGCAAGATGGGTGTCACGCATGTTGACTGAAGACCACATGCAGCAACAAGTTGATGCTTCCTGCGCATTTCTTCATCGCCTTGCAGCTGAACAGGACAACTTTCTGGACTCAACTGTCACGGGTGACGAGAACATTTGACCGGAAAACGATCCAGCTCCGACGACAAGGTGAAAGAAGAGGTTCATAACTTTCTGAACAGCATGGCGGCAAGCTGGTATTGCATGGGCATACAAAAACTGCCACAGTGTCTACAAAAATGCATTGACACAAATGGTGATTATGTCGAAAAATAGCTAAATGCTCAAGCTGTAAACTGATGTAAACCATTGTAGAAATAAACAGGACTATGTACTTATAAAAAAAAAAAAAAAAAAAAAAAAAAAAAAAAAAAAAAATTAGGGGACCTTACTTTTGGGATTACCCTCGTATCAACTTTTACTTCTCTACAATGAAACAGGGAAAGACAATTGTCATGAACCTCTTGCTGAAAAACCATATAAAGCCAGTTCAAAAATTTATTTAACAGTACTCAACATGAAAGTCAATGACATAGTTGGCAGTAACAGCCACAGACATAAGCAAATTGATTTAATGTTTTTGGTAGTTTAATTGTAAAATGAAACATTGCATGTGCAATAAAAGATCAATATCAAATTTAAAAAAATAGCAATATGAACATCATCATTAACTAAGCTGTTTACATGCTCAAATATCAAAGAATGGCAAAACACATGTAGAAGTGCACAAGTATGGATTTTTAGTAATGTTGCACCCTGAACACATGCATTACAGTTTTCACTCAAACACATCCACACTGCTCCTAAACATTTTTCAGTCTTGATCTACTCTTGTTTTGTTACATCATATATATCTTTTCTTACCTCTTTAAATATATATTAATGATTCGTAATTATGCTTCCACTCTGAAACATTTGTTCCATGTAACCCTTTCCGCTGCTCTGTATTGTAGCAACCAGTGACTACTCAGGATTCTCACCATTTCATTATTATTATTATTATTATTATTATTATTATTTTTTTTTTTTCCCCCTCTCAGCTTAATTCTTTCAAATTTCATTGCGTCAATAGAAATCTATAGACGTTCATGGATAGGACTAACCTTATGTTTTTAATAAATTGCACAGTATTAGTTTGTCATCACATTTGTTATGCCAAACTATCAAAACTTCTAAATGTAATGGTGCACTGGCTTTGCACTGGAAGCAATATGCTTGGCAGAATCATTTATAAGCAATGACAAATTATGCTTATATGAACTTGCCAACCCAAGTACTAAAGCAAACTTGGAAATTTTATTACAATTCTATCATGTCAACACACTGATTACGAACCATATGTTGGAAGAAGCCTTTAGTGAAAACCACCTGCAAAGTAGCTGATGTACAGAAACTGCAAGCTTCCAGAACAGTTGAGGCTTATTAGCCTATCATCTTGCACAGTACTGCAGTGATGTTTGGGGCAAATGGTAAGGTATTTGTATGCAATTTCCTAGTTAAACACCACTTCTTGTTTATTCTGTAACTCGTTCCAACTTTCAATCATGGTGCCACAAACACAGACTTGTTATCTCCACTGGGCTGTAGGGAGTGTCCTAGTCCAGACAACTGCAATACTGTTTACATCATTTCATGAACAGGTTTCAGATCACTAAATGGACAAGAATGGAATCTCATTCTATGAATGGTAATAGAAGCCATAAGAATCAAAGCTCAAATTTTTAGGGAAATTATTAGTAAAAAGAAGTATCAGATAAGATTTTTCCAATTGCAAAATTCCGTGCTAACAGAACTTCCAGCTAGCACATGTATTTTGCTTACACAGTAGCACAGCAACAGCCAATCTCACCTCACTTTCCTTCAATAAATTTCTTACCCAAAAGAAAATCAAAAAGGAATTCCATGTTTCCCCTTAAGGACATCGGGGTTTATCTCAATGTTCTGAATTTTTCTGTACCCTTGACTTGCAATAAAATATCTTATACACTAGAATATAAAAACAACATTAAAGACTTTGTTACAGTCAATGCTATTATCTAATAGGCTTACCGCGTGCTGTGGCAGAACTGCTAATGTCTTTCGAGCAGCTGCCTTGTTTTGAATGTCCTGTAATGAGAAATATGAATGGATTAGGAAAATGAAAAGTTGAAAATATTAAGCAAGTATAAAAGACGAAATTTTTCTATGTTTGATGAGAGCCGTTTGCCTCCCCCCATACTTAGCACAAAGATCATGACAATTTAAATAGGAATTACAATGTAGTCTCATTCTACACTCCTACATCACGGGGAAGAAGACTTGTCTCTGCACCTTCCAGTAAGAGCTGTGGGAACAAGAATGAGCACAAACTTAATGTCATGTAGAACAGTTCACTGTCCAAACAATGGAAAATACAGAATGGATGACCCTCTTTGATTTATTTGAAGTAAGTATGCATGTAATATTCATAAAGAGTACCACAATTTTTTTTCCGCATTTTTCTGAGGAAAGGATACTGAGTAATGGGTGGAAAAACAGAGTATTTTTGACTTGCAAAACAATATTGATTTATTCACAACTTCCGTTCTAATTAAGCTGGAACAATGAAACTGAGTCAACTTCAAAGCTCTTTTAAGGGTGTTTCATATTATATAAAACGTAATTAGTTGAAAATACATATATATATATATATATATATTTTTTTAAAATAAAAACATTATTGAATCTGTTAAATTTTGCAAAACTATTTTTAAAATTATAAAAAAATGTGAAAGTTATTTTTTCGTCTACCTATTCTGAAAGTGTCAACTTGGGATGAGCATGAGATCACTATTAAAAGTAATTTTATGTTTATCATTATTGTGTTAAATGTCATTCAGATAGTGAATTGCTTTTATTTTGCTACCTGTGACAATTTTACAAAATCTTAGTTGTAATTATTGCTTGGGCTACAAAATTGTACCTTTCATACAAGTAACTATGTTTTAAAGTGTAGCACTAGCTAAATTTCTAACTCAAAATTAATAAATAGACCAACATATCCAAAATATCTATCTTAATACAAACAAAAAAAACCTCATTTTGAACACTACATAGAAAAGGCTAAAAGATTTGGTCAAAGTCTGCTTCTACATACATACTCTGCAAGCCACTGTATGGCGCATGGCGGAGGGTACCCTGCACCACTACTAGTCATTCCTTTTTCTGTTCCACTTGCAAACAGAGCGGGGGAAAAAATGACTATCTATATGCCTCTATATGAGCCTAATCCCTCTAAGCTTACCTCCATGGTCTTATGTGATACATACGTTTGTCGCAGTAGGGTTGCTCTGCAATTAGCCTCGAATGCCGATTCTATAAATTTTCCTAATAGTGCTCCTAGAAAAGAACGTTGCCTGTACTCCAGTGATTCCCATTTGAGTTCCTGAAACATCTCCATAATACTTGCACGTTGCTTGAAACTACCAGTAACAAATTTTGCAGATCACCTCTGAAATGTTTCAATGTCTGCCTTTAATTCCACCTGGTGCAGATCTTAAACACTATCAGTACCCAACAATGGGTCGAACTAGTGTCCTACATGTGGTCTCCTTCACAGATGAACCACACTTTCCCAAAATTCTTCCAATAAACCTAAGTACCATTTGACTTCCCTACTCCGGTCCCTACATGCTCACTCCACTTCATATTGGTTTGCAACATTTTGCCTAAATATTTAATCAACATTACTGTGTCAAGCAGTGCATTACCAGTAATGTATTCCAACGTTATGATTTGTTTTTCCTACTCATCTGCATTAACTTACGTTTTTCTACATTTAGAGTTAGCTGCCATTCGTCACCCAAACTAGAAATTTTGTGTAAGTCATCTTGTACCCTCTTACAACTGCTTAATGATGACACCTTCCCATTCACCACAGCATCATCAGTACTGCTGCTTATCCATTCTCCAGATCACTCCTGAACAGGTCAGGGTATTTTGTCTTCTTCCCATCCAATACCTTACAAGACTTTTCATCAGAGGACTGCCAATTTTGTTAAAAACTTTTATTGTTCTGGTGAGATAAGCAGGTCAATTCTTCGCAAAAAAGATTTTGTGCTTGTAAGAATTGAGGGAGATAAATTTCACGTTCAGAAATTATTAATTTTAAGTAATTTGAAAGAAATTTAAGTACACTTCTAAGACAACTATCCAGGTCTCCACACTGGGTTTCCGAAGTCTGCCGAGCTTCATCCCAAAAATTTTATTTTAGCTACAAGCAGTGGTATTCACCAAAGCTTCAAACTTATGTTGACCCAGTGAAGGTAGCATTCCTCATCCGACAATGAATGATGATACTCCAATACAAACCTACAATGGCTCAATTCCAAAAGTTAAGTGTAACCTATCATTACCTGTTCGCCACATTGGTGAATGTCAGTTCTGTCCAGGTGCAGAAACGCTTTAATGGTATTTACAAGAATTGTTGGATATTAATGATATTAACCAGATAACATTAATAAACAATGGGTCTCTGTTGATCATTCATCCCTAAGAACAGTCAACAGTCACAAAATCCTCCAACTACTTAACCGGATCTTCCCCCCACCCCCTCCCCCACAAATTAAAATCGTTTACACGCCATTCCTTTATGGACAGTCAATAATCAATCTCCCAAAAAAAGACTGAAAAATGAGCATAAAGGGAGTGAGTTCTTGGTGATTTGTTGAGAAATACGCATTTTTTTGCGCAGGATGAAGTTCAGTGTTACCATTGGACCAACACACACGCAACAATTCATCCTTTGTAGTTTATTACAAGGATGGCGACAAACTTGAGTGCACAAGTCTTGCCATCATATCTGAACACCTCACACCTGACACTGTAACTATGGATCATTTCTATTCCTGCTTGATTACTTTGTGACCAAAAAATTTATGGAGAACCAAGTAAAATACATTACTTCTCTGACAGAGTGACAGCTCAGTATAAAAATAGAAAGCATTTCATCAACGTCTGCTATCGTGAAGATGATTTCCATATAGAAGTCAAGTGACCTTTTTTCAGGCAACTGTTATGGTAAAGGAGCTAGTAATGGTGTTAGGGAACAGTTAAGTGACGACTGGCTGCCTGAGCAAGTCTGCAATGCCCACACAATTTCAAATATGCTACAGTGGAAGTTCATGAAAATGAAGAACTGAAACTTACAGAACAATTTGAGAAATGCTGCACAGTTGCAGGGACACAAAAAACTTCATATTTTTATTCTCCTAAGCAAGAAAAAAATAATAATAAAAGTGTACTCAGACTCAACACATTACTGAACTGTTAACAGCTGTTGACAGTGATCCAATATCATTTGATGACATCAGTGGTTATACTGCTTGTGAATATAAAGGTCACTGCTGGTTAGCCTGTGTAGTTGGAAGAAGAAGAAGAAAAACAGGAAAAGCATGAAATCACAGTTTTTTAAATACACATGCAACATCTACAACTTTCACATCAACAACATCACATTCTGTGTGTAAGCAGCAGTGAAGTAAAGGCTGTCTGAATCCTCAAACTGCTACAAGAAGAACTTATACATTATCCCAAACAGAAATAATTATGTGCAAACAATAGATTGACTAGAAACATGAGGAATTGGACTGATATGACTCATATGAGCTAAGTAACAAGAAGTAATAACTACCTAATTTTGGGCCTAACTCTATATGGATTTTTTTTTTACAGGTTTGCAACTTGTATTTTAAATCATCATGATAAGACAAATTTTTTTAATTTTTTATTATTATATACTAATTTATTTTCATGTCCACATTTAACTATACGTTAAAACACATCTGATTTAAAATAGGCCTAATATTTAAAATAAATTAAGTTTTGGAGCTGTTTTCATCTTAAACAAAATTAAGTTTGAAAGTTATCCCATGCTCGTCTCAAGTTGTATGTTTCACAATTTGTAGATGAAAGGAGTATCTTTCACATACATTTTTTGAGAATTTTAAGAACACAGTTTTTTAAAAATCAGTAAATTCAATAATATTTTTTCTGAATCTATAGATGTTTTCAGTTAATTATGTTTTAATCATATGAAAGCCCCTCAAATAGCTTTCAAGTTAACTCTTGTTTCATTAATCTAGCTTAACTATATCAGAAGTTGTGAACAAATCAGTATTGTTACTCAGTAACCTTTCATCAGAAAAATTTGGAGGAAAAAAAAAAAAAAAAAAAAAATTATAAATTTTTTTTTTTTTTTTTTTTTTTTTTTTTTTTTTTTTTTTTTTTTTTTTTTTTTTACTCTTTATAAATACTACATGCATACCTAATCCCAAACAAATCGAAGAGGGTCCGGTTGAAAATCATACTTTCATTTGTTGATTTGCCATGTGTGTGTGTGTGTGTGTGTGTGTGTGTGTGTGTGTGTGTGTGGTGAAAGCAGGAAAGGGGATTAGATACTAGACAAAAAAATTGAGGGCAAAAGTGTTACAGGAACAAAAGATATGTTGCAGAAGTGTTACTAACTGCCTGATTAAGGAAGCTGGTGGTGGTGGGAGGAATTCAGATCTCAGAAGCTGTAAAGCAGTTCGTGAAGCCAAGCACTTCATGCTGCACATCATGTTCGACAACTGGCTGGTCCAGCTGTCTCTTGCCCAGAATTTGGTGGTGTGTGTTTTTTGAAGACAGCTTGTTAGTGACCATAAAATGCTGCATAGCGGTTGCAACTATGTTTGTACATCCCATTGTTGCTTTCAAAGGGGGCTCAGCGTTTGATGGGAAGGGAAATGCCTGTGACAGGACTGGAGTAGGTGGTATTGGGAGGGTATATAGGACAGGTCTTCCATCTATGTTCTTTCAGGGATATTAGCCATGATGCAAGGCATGGAATAGGGATGCACAAGGATACTGGATTCATTAGGTGGGGGAGGGGATAGAATATCACTTGGAGAAAAGTGGGGAATATATTTCTCCATTCACCATTCAATTGCTCATGGAGTTGCAACCAATGAAAGAAATAGATTGACAATTATTCTTAAGGATCGTCATATTAAGTTCACAAATTCATTCTGAAAAGCCCTTGTATATGGAATATGGATATCTCTAGAAAGTCCATCAGCAAACACACTACAATGAAAATTTATCAGCATATGCAAACCATGAATCTTGGTAGCATCACAGTGAAAACATTTCTTGTGTGTGGCCTCTTATCTTCCCAGAAAAAACATGTCTGAACATAAACACATACGCAGCATGTCCTGTTGTATGTAATAGAGGACAAAAGATCAAAGATATTAAACATCTACCGTGGATATGATGAATACGAATCACGTTACACACAACAGGTCCTAAAGACACTCCTATCTTTGGTACATAAAGCAGCTAAACACATTATGTTAAAACAACAGTTCCATGCATCTTTTAAAAATATTATTTATGTTGTATATAACATGTTTAACAACTTTTCAATTTTAATGCTATGAACCGTAATCTCCAATTGTTGCAACAGGTCAAATTTTCTATTCTTATTTTCCATGTGCAAGATGATCTTCAATTCCCAGCAAATGGTAGCCAGTTTCATAAATATGCGCGGTCAGCCGATTTTACAAATTCATTGAACCAATATGAATCCTTGCGTCCATTGTATCTTCTTCTGAAGGACCTTCCAGTTCGAGTGAAGTATTTCAATCGGCAAAGTGTTACACTGATTTTTTTTGAAGACATCTGTTTTGTCAAACTCATCTTCTATCTGCTTAAGCTGTGTCTTAATTCATACTACAACATACTGTTCATACCAATTGCACCTTAAATCTTTAATTACTTAAGAAGTTAGCTTCCCTCTGTGATAAATTACCAAAATATACAATACCGGTACTCTTAAGATTATGGGTTACATTTCCATTTGGTTTCACAATATGTTCCTTTGTAGTAATGTAGTTGCCATGTTTTCTCAGAATCTGTTTTCTTTGGCTATTTAGTAATAATCAGCTCTGTTACCCTATTGTCCCGAATCACTGGAATATTGAATGCTCTAACAACTAAATGGCAAAGAGCAGATTGTTTTCGGTCATTCAAATTTGTGTGTTAAGATATTACTGATGACGAAGGCATGTACTTTCAAAATATGTAAAAATTTGTGGATTTGCCCTGTGAATGGTTTAGTCTATCTTCTCGATTTCAAGACGAGTACAGGAAAGATCTCACCTCAAATGATACATAATATCAAAGCAGCTATACAGTTTAAACACAATAAGTAACACAAAATGTTAGACTGACTGTATGTTCAAAGAAAAAATGTCAAAAATTGTAATAGGCAATACATCACACAAAAATGCGAGACACTGGTGCCAACGGATCCCATTTCAATTCTTCTTGGAAGCAGCATTCTGGGCGAAATCATTTTAAATGCTGCCAGCCAGGACCAGCAACTATACCGATGTCACATGATGGATAAGTGTACATGGTTTTCTTGGGTGAGAGCACCCTTCAATGCCAATGGAAACAGCGTAGCCCAATATGCATCCGACTACCACCACCCCTGCCACCAACAACTGGTTGCACCATACACATAGAACTGACAAGACCATCCCAAGTTCACCAACAATTATGGATAATCAACAGCACATTAACGAGGTGTCTGCCTGGCCTGCATCCATACCGATGCAGCTTTACCAAGATACTATCACTTCGCTGTTGTAATGCCATCAGTATGTAGACCTAAAAGCAGTGTCAAGGTTGAAGAAGTCCAGATGCTGCAACAGTCAACCAACATGAAAGTCACTGACTGAACAGCTGCCACAAGTGACAACCAATCTCAATAATGTACTAACTTTTCCACTACCGCTACTTCCCTCGCCCTGACACAAACATGCCCATTTCAGGTAATGAGGAGGGAGGATGCTACACTGATCAATAACCACATCATAATCCTGAAGTAAAAGAGATGTCAGTACCAACAGTATTGCTATGCTGACCACGTGATTGGCAGCACAATGTGAACTGTATCTCATTATGAAGAGTTTGAAAGCACAACACACAAAGCTCAGGTTCTTATTTAAAGCTAACTAGCCTATTGTTCCTACCTCAAAGGTTGTTGTTATGGGCAGCGCTTTGGTATCTTGCAGAGGAATCCATCATGGGTACCTCATTAGCGATGTTTCATACGATGGGCCCTAGTTTCCAATATAATCGGTTTGATGTTTTATGAGTACCTCCTACAGCCATAATGTTACTCATGTTGCCACCAAGCAAATGTAGTGCAGCACCTAATATTTGGGACTACCACAAGATATGTACAGGTTCAGACCCTACTTATATTCTTTTTCAGTTTCAATTTCATCGTAAAAAATATCATTAAATAATATACATCAATCAAAATTATTCAAAAATTATTCCAACCAAAAGTACAATTTTTACAGGTAGGTTAAATACACACTTAAAAAATGTTTTGCGTCAGCCTAGTTCCCACAACTCCTGAAGGTAGAAGTTGACTGTGGATATTGTATCACAGACACAGTCCCTTTGGCTGTCCAGAGATGTCACTAACCACGACCAAAGAAGTAAACAACCAAGCATGAGCAGCACCTGTTAGACAGAGGGGTCCGAAAACTAATCAGTTCCAGTCATTCCACCAGGAAGGAGGTACACGGCTCATGTTGTCTGTAGTTCAACCATGCCTAGACAGTCAATACTGCAGTTCGATCGCGTCCGCATCGTTACTTTGTGCCAGGAAGAGCTCTCAACAAGGGAAGTGTCCAGGTGTTTCAGACTGAACCAAAGCAATGTTGTTTGGACATGGAGGAGATACAGAGAGACAGTAACTGTTGATGGCATGCCTTGCTCAGGCCACCCAAGGGCTACTACTGCAGTGGATGATCGCTACCTACGGATTATGGCTCAGAGGAATCCTGACAGCAATCCCACCATGTTGAATAATGCTTGTCGTGCAACCACAGGAAGTCGTGTTAAGACTCAAACTGTGTGCAATAGGCTGCATGATGCGCAACTTCACTCCCGACATCCATGGTGAAGTCCATCTTTGCAACGACACCATGCAGTTCGGTACAGATGGGCCCAACAACATGTCGAACGGACCGCTCAGGATTGGCATCACATTCTCTTTATCGATGAGTGTCGCTTATGCCTTCAACCAGACAATCGTTGGAGATGTGTTTGGAGGCAACCCGGTCAAGCTGAATGCCTTAGACACATTGTCCAATGAGTGCAGCAGGGTGGAGGTTCCCTGCTGTTTTGGGGTAGCATTACGTGGGGCCGACGTACGCCGCTGGTGGTCATGGAAGGCACCGTAACGGCTATACAATACATGAATGCCATCCTCCAACTGATAGTGCAACCATATTCACAGCATACTGGCGAGGCATTGCCTTCATGGACAACAATTCATGCCCCCATTATGCACATCTTGTAAATGTGCTTCCTTCAGAATGACGACATCGCTCAACTAGAGTGGTCAGCATGCTCTCCAGAGGTGAACCTAATTGAACATGCCTAGGATAGATTGGAAAGGGCTGTTTATGGACGACGTGACCCACCAACCACTCTGAGGGATCTACCGTATTTACTCGTATCTAAGCCGCCCTCGAATCTAAGCCGCACCTGAAAAGTGAGACTCGAAACTCAAGGGGAGAGAATAGTTTTAGGTCGCACCTCCAAATCGAAACAAAGTTCGTCTAATTGTAATATGAGACACAATTTAGGTCGAATGAATGACGATACAGCTGCAGTAGCTTGGTTCGAGTCGTAAGTTTAGCAGTTACGGTTTACCAGGTAGCCATTGCTACGCGTCACGCGCTCCGTCCGTATTTATACGGATATCCTTCCTTTTTCACGTGCTTCGTCTGGTTTGAATTGATTGCTTATTTTTCTTTGATCTGATAAGTGCTGTTCTCTTTGTTATAGATGTTTACATCACTCTAAGCTGAAAATGCATTACTGTACTGTCATGCATTGTTTGTCGCATTCTGATAGTGCGTGTTTACGGCCTGTCGCCGCTCGCGGCGTGGCTTGCTTTTTTGTGCGCTACCGCCGCTTACAAATAAAAAATAGAGAGGAATCGTCTCATTAGCGAAACATTTGTTGTTACACTACTGCTTTCTTTGATAATGATCAACAAGAACCACATAATAGACTGCGTATGATAGATGATGTTCTGAACGAAATTTTAGCGAAAAGTTTTCTCCGTTTGAAAATCTTTGCAGGTGCCTCTTTAGTTCATTACATTCTGCACAGAAATTAGAGTCATCTTAGATTTAAAAATCTAGTCAGTTGCCGTGCTTCATTTCTGACTGTATCACTATCAGGCATAAGAATAATACGAATATAAACATGACATGATATGTATATTCTTCCGCGTTTGCTGTTGTCTCACTCTAGTTTCGTAGTTTATTAGGCAGACAGGATTTAAATGAGATAGTAGCAAACACGAAACAATACATGTCAAAATGTTTATATTCGTATTAATCTTATGGCGAAGAGAATACTACATGTGATTCACAATTCATAAAAGCTCCTATTAGCAAAAATCTCTTCTCACAGGTAGGAAAAAATTCAGAACGTAGAGTTGGCCATTTGACAAACATCCAGAACAGTCTTGCCAGTCGGATTTTCGTAGTACATTGAAATGCTGCTACATTCGAAGATCAACAATACAGAATTTGTATTTACTTCGTTGGATAATGTATCAAAATGCAGTGGTCGAAACTCTGGGTGGAGGAAAAAGGCTCGTCTTCCACTTTTTTTTTAATTTATTTACTGACGCAGAGATTTTGGTGCCAGTATTTATCTTTGTGCCTACAAAGCATGCCTGTGTGGCGCTACATATATTCGACGGCAGAAGTTAGTTGTGGCGGGACCCACAAACATTTTTCAGAACTCCCGCTTGCTTTGCACTCGATTCTAAGCCGCAGGCAGTTTTTTGGATTACAAAAACCGGAAAAAAAGTGCGGCTTAGATTCGAGTAAATACGATATGCCACATCACCATTGGGGAGTGGGACAATCTGTACCAACAGTGCCTTGATGAACTTTTGGATAGCATGCCATGATGAATACAGGTACATATCAGTCAAAGAAGACTTGTTACTGGGTATTAGAGGTACTGGTGTGTACAGCAATCTGGACCACCATCTCTGAAGGTCTCACTGTATGGTGGTACAACATGCGAAGTATGGTTTTCATTAGCAATAAAATGGGCTGAAATGATGTGTATGTTGATCTCTATTCCAATTTTCTGTACAGGTTCCGGAACAGAGGTGATGCAAACCTTTTTATGTGTGTATTTCTTGAAAAATTTCAAAATACTTGCATCTTGGTAGAGACCAATAGAGAAACTGCTTTAAGGGAAGATTCCATAAAAATACATTCTTGAATTCTGTATTATTTTAGTGCAGCTGCTTTCACAGTAATGATAAAATATTGTTGATTCACATCAGAGGCGATGGAAGATAGAACTTTTTAAAAAAAATTTTAAACGAAGTGGTTTTTCAGTGTAGCTTCTCAAAATTGTGCATAGTGCTTTACCAGTTTGTGTTTCAGTTACTTCTACAACTACTGTACCACCCAGGATTCAGTTCTAGCACAGCAAGTGCTATCAAGTAAGTCATTTCTGTGATACATTTGGAACACACATTTGGGGCAAGTTTTCTGTAATTATTACTTTATTAATGATATCACTACTGCAAAAATGACTATTTTTTAATAATTTAGCATTACATACACATTTACAGATATTTTGTAGGATGAAATTGGAAAGAAAAGTACATGGATAGGTTGTCAACTTGTATCACTAGCGCGATAACCGTGGACTTCAGCGAGTGGGCTATGCTCGCTAGGTCAAAACAGAACTATTGTTACAGGTATAACTCATACATATAAAAATTCAACAAGCATTTTCTCGGAAACTAGGGGCGCTGCGTGGAAAATGGCTAGCCAGATACTCAGAACATGTGCTTCAGCAACATACTAATCAAAACTGGTGAATAAAAGGTCTAATGGTCCCTTGTGGGTTTGATCATTTAAAAAAAATTGTATGCTATGTGACAAATGTTTATTGATCAAGAATTACCTACAACAGCTTTCACACTGTTTGCTAAGAGGAGGCCATGTCAGTATGTTGTGTAGCTATGACATTCATTCACTACAAGGTCAGCAACTTGAGAGTTACACTTTTGCGACACCTTTCAGTTATAGTCATACTGGGCTAGTATTTTAGAATGGCTTGGCCAAACTGACTAATATTAAAATTATCAAAGTCGGAATATACACATGTATTATGAAATTAGATACTAGTACATGAAAATACAATATGATTAATGTTACGTAACTCCACATTATCTCTGAGTTTTTAAATTTGTTACGGTGTGGAACACCACTGTGCTCTACATGGCATGGCATAGATATGTTCCTTGGAAATCTTCCTTCACTTGTTTTATGAGAGTCCATAAAGCATAAGCAACAGTTGCTAGAGAAGCATAATAAACGTGCATCTCTTAGATACAATCAGAGGGACATGAAAACCAGGGAGGCAAAGAAAATCATAATTCTTGGAAGAGCCTTTGCAGGTTTCTATGTAAGTAAGTCAAGCAATATCTTGCTGAAATATGGCATGTAAGTTTGCCTGCAGCAGAGGCAGTAGGTCAGGCTCTCAATTCTTCCCAATTTAGATATGCTTTTCAGATTGCCCTCAATACGTAGAAGTTAAGATTGCATGCTATATCCAAAAACAAAAACAGCACTTGGCATTTGTCTGTTACTCTGCTCAGAAATGCAATGTTTCACGCCAAAAACACCACTATCACTGAGGGACTTGTTTAAATAGGATCTGACAAAAAAATTCAATTCAGTATTCATTCATTCTTTTCTGTCACTTGTGTTTGTGACTCCTGAACAACAGATGACTACTCAGTTGCATCCAAATCAACAACCTAAATCACATCAGATTTCGAACTTTCAATTGACACGTATTTGACTGCTCTAGCATTAAACCAACACTGAAGACAAAATTCTATGGTCTGTTATAACGATAGAAGCAAATGGTCATTATCTCACACTGTAGATACATGACATGATCCAAAAAGTATTGTGCTACTGATATATGACATCCTTCCATGCACTAATTACACCCAAGCATCAATGAAGTAGTGGTGTTACTGTACAAAATGAAGTTTCACAATACGACAGATTAAATTACTGGATACCTACAATTCTGATGCATGTGAACATTATGGGCCAATATGCCTTTTGAATTTTAAGAGGAAAACATTCTTTCACATTTCCTCCTCAATTGAGGAATCTTTACTGATTGAGCTCTGTAGGATATGAATCTTTTCACTCACACAAGAGAAAGAGGTGGGGCAGTCTTTGTGAATACTGAAATTTTCAAACTTTCAACGTACAATAAAGTTAAACATTGTTCACTATAAACAGAATGCTAACAGCACTGTAAACAGGTACATATGCATCATGTAAGGGGCCCACAATCCCTTACCCAACTATAAACACATTTTTGCCGTACACATGTCGATGGTAATGCTAAGACAATAAGAGACAGGGTTCAAGTTTGGAGTTCATCGAGCTGGAGCGAAACCGTACTGGCTGAGTGTGTCCCTACTACCGAGGGTCGACCCTCAGCAAAACGTTACCGATTCCCTACAAATGATATTTCTGACAAGTTTTCAAAAGTTTACAATGTGCCGTATTTTAGCGTTCATATCAACTACGTCAGCCACCCCGCAGTGAGGATTGTGTGTGTTAATCACTGCTACAGAGTGTGATGCAATACCAAGAACTCTAATCTCTGATGAGACTAACCATAATTAGAAGTGTGAGACTGAAGTAGTATCTGCCTCATATTGTATTTAAACATAATATATAAGTCAAACAGTGTAAAACATTTTGGCGTTGGTCACTGCAAAACCCTTTGTCATTGTTGTGGACATCATTGAGCAGATGCATCCCAATTAGAAATGACCCTCAAAGCAGCTAAATCCAACCGTCATTTATCTATCAGGCCATGGGCGCATAAAAATTACAACTAGGCTGCTATTTTGGTTAATAACAACTGACATCATCAGATGAAGATGACTGTTGGATTGGGGAAAGGAGATGCTCAACATCTAACTTATTGGCTTCACAGATAACAGCATCGCAACTTCCAACCACTCGTGATTATTACTTCACAATGATTATCCCATACCAGTAATTACTGCATATTATCAATTTTAAGTGTCAGGAAGTCACTTCTGAAAGTATTTGTATGGAGTGTAGCCCTGTATGGAAGTGAAACATGGACGATAAATAGTTTGAACAAGAAGAGAATAGAAGCTTTTGAAATGTGGTGCTACAGAAGAATGCTGAAGATTAGATGGTAGATCACATAACTAATGAGGAAGTATTGAATAGGATTGGGGAGAAAAGAAGTTTGTGGCACAACTTGACTAGAAGAAGGGATCGGTTGGTAGGACATGTGTTGAGGCATCAAGGGATCACCAATTTAGTATTGGAGGGCAGCGTGGAGGGTAAAAATCGAAGAGGGAGACCAAGAGATGAATACACTAAGCAGATTCAGAAGGATGTAGGTTGCAGTAGGTACTGTGAGATGAAAAAAGCTTGCACAGGATAGAGTAGCATGGAGAGCTGCATCAAACCAGTCTCAGGACTGAAGACCACAACAACAACATCAATGTCTTGTTCATGATGCATTCACAAGCTGCTATGCGCACTAAGTTCTTCCCTTAGAAGATGAGAGTCCATTGACAGCACTACCACTGAACTATTCAAGTCGTTTATTGAACAGTGGAATGTCATAATGTCATCTCAGGTTTATAATAAATAGAAGTAAAATGAAATACTACCAGTAGCACTTTTTTTAAAAACTGAAACAAAAGTCAATTTTTTTAAAAACTGAAACTAAAGACAAATACAGCTAAGAGAAAGAAAGTCTGGTGGACCACTGGCATACTGGGAACAAAATAGTGTACCAAACGAAACAAACCTGAGGCACGGTAAACCAACTGCAGTGGTAGTTCTCCATAATCAGAGCTAAGTTTTTATGGCAACTAGATAATGACACAGAGGCAGCCAAATAAACATAATTTACATCTGCCATGTTTCATTAGCAGTTACTAGATGAAATATGATGCTGGTGCACTGGAATTAAGTGGCTCAACAGGAAGATTTGTACAAAACATGAGAGCAATCACAAATCCAATAAATAGAGCACAATCAACACAAAGTTAAGTGGAGTGGGCATTCAACCCAATTAATTCTCTGAATTAAAGCTTTCTTTGGTAATCCATCCCATGTCACGTTGCATTCCTGGCTCAAGATGCTGGAGTTGGAAGTCGTGTATGCATGAGGCGTGCTTGCTTTTGTGTGTGTGTGTGTGTGTGTGTGTGTGTGTGTGTGTGTGTCTTATTTATGGCAAGTAGCAATATGTCTTTTCCTACATTGTTAATGTAGGTGTCACCGCCAAGACACCACACTTGCTAGGTGGTAGCCTTTAAATCGGCCGCGGTCCGTTAGTATACGTCGGACCCGCGTGTCGCCACTATCAGTGATTGCAGACCGAGCGCCGCCACACGGCAGGTCTAGAGAGACTTCCTAGCACTCGCCCCAGTTGTACAGCCGACTTTGCTAGCGATGGTTCACTGACAAAATACGCTCTCATTTGCCGAAACGATAGTTAGCATAGCCTTCAGCTACGTCATTTGCTACGACCTCGCAAGGCGCCATTACCAGTTACTATTGATGCTGTAAAACATGTACTGTCAAGAGCGATGTTCACCAATTATGGATTAAAGTAAAGTATTCCAGCAGCTATGTACGTTTTTTGTTAGTCTCATTTCCTTGACCTGTTCCAGACCTCACGCCAGCCTGCGTGAGTTAAAACTCGTGCCTTTCGGCTTCCTCTCATAGTGGGTTGGCTGTCTTGCCAATCCACAACAGTTAACAATGTCAATATGTATTGAGCAATGTTGATTTCATTGTATCTACTATCAGAAGCTGGAATACTTTTCACAGCACAAGGGGTATCAAATGCATCACCCCAGCCCCAGCTCTTCCATCATCTGTAGAGGTCCAGAGGTGAACTGCCTCCCTCTGTAATCAAGCAGGTCACCAAGGTGTCAGACATTTCAACAGAACTCAAGCAATGCATTACAATAGGTTACTGTTATCTGTCATATTCAACCAGACATACTGACACCCACCCTGAAAGATATACTATGGATGTTGCACAAGTGGCACCACTCAGCACAGCCTACTCTGCAAGTGCCAACAATTCCTGAACGGAACAGGTATATGTAGTCTACCACTTACACAAAGGCAAGAGAAATGCAATAACTTTCAGGACATTCATTAATTCACTGAGTGACTACAACATAGTTACATGGCTTCATAATAAATACTATCAATGACAAAAAGCAAAAAGACTACACATTTACCAATCCAATCTATTTCCCACCAACATTACATAGGTTACTGACAACATCACACTTACAATTTATGCACTTCTCAGACACTGTTTATAGGAATGTATTTTACATAAAAGCTCACTTAAGAACTGCAAATAAGAATTCAAACACCAAAACGGAAAATAACTCCACTATATAAACACAAGCTCAGTGAAGTCATTTTGTCTATTCACATTAAAGAACTAGACAAGAAATACCAGAGAGGGATAGTCTGCCCGTAAAAAGAAAAGCGAGCAGCACTGGTGTAGAGGATATTGCTTATTCCAGAAGAACACTACAACAGCCGTACAGTATGGCTAAGAATCCATTTCTTCTCTAGCAGTGTGGTTCAGTGTGCAGAGATTTACAGACAATTTATCCATATGCTTCTCTAGCATTAACATTTTTACCATATCCTACATTAAATGTTGTGTTAACACACTTTTTGGCAAATGAACAACCCCCGGTAATGTGTGTGCACTGTGTAGCCAGTGATTAATGAGGCAAGCTGCAGAAAGTTTGGTATAACTTTGTGAAATACCATGTACTGGCTTTTCGTGACATAGCGGGGTATAGAGAATGGGACTCTCCTGTTCGCTCTTCAGTTCACAGATCTGCAAAGGGGGAAAGCACATGACCACAATCAGGCTACCTACCTTACGCCAAGCATCTAACCTATAGACCCCTTCCCCCCATCCAGCCTGCCACATGCCATGAACACAGATTATTCCCTGATAGGTTCTGATGCACTTAGATGTACCACACACATTTATTTATTTTTTTTCTTGGCCAGCTTCACTCGACAACAAACTTCGTTTTGTTGTTGTTGTGGCCTTCAGTCCAGAGACTGGTTTGTTCTAGCTCTCCATGCTACTCTATCCTGTGCAAGCTGCTTCATCTCCCAGTACCTACTGCAGCCTACATCCTTCTGAATCTGCGTAATGTATTCATCTCTTTGTTTCCCTCTATGATTTTTACCCACGCTGTCCTCCAGCACTAAATTGGCGATCCCTTGATGCCTCAGAACATGACCTACCAACAAATCCCTTCTTCTAGTCAAGTTGTGCCACAAACTTCTCTTCTCCCCAATTCTGTCTCCTCATTAGTAATGTGATCTACCCATCTAATCTTCAGCATTCTTCTGTAGCACCACATTCTGAAAGCTTCTATTCTCTTCTATTCCAAACTATTTATCGTCCATGTTTCACTTCCATACATGGCTACACTCCATACAAATAATTCCAGAAATGACTTCCTGACACTTAAATCTATACTCGATGTTAACAAATTTCTCTTCTTCAGAAACGCTTTCCTTCCCATTGCCAGTCTACATTTTATATCCTCTCTACTTCGACCATCATCAGTTATTTTGCTCTCCAAATAGCAAAACTCATTTACTAATTTAAGTGTCTCATTTCCTAATCTAATTCAGTGTCTCATTTCCTAATCTAATTCCCTCAGCATCACCAGACTTAATTCAACTACATTCCATTATCCTCATTCTGCTTTTGTTGATGTACATCTTACATCCTCCTTTCAAGACACTGTCCATTCCGATCAACTGCTCTTCCAGGTCCTTTGCTGTCTCTGACAGAAGTACAATGGCATCAGCAAACCTCAAAGCTTTTATTTCTTCTCAATGGATCTTTAATTCCTACTCTGAATTTTTCTTTTGTTTCCTTTACTGCTTGCTCAATATACAGATTGAACAACATCGGGGATAGGCTACAGCCCTGTCTCACTCCCTTCCCAACCGCTGCTTCCCTTTCATGCATCTCGACTCATAACTGTCATTTAGTTTCTGTACAAATTGTAAATAGTCTCTCGCTCCCTGTATTTTACCCCTGCCACCTTTGGAATTTGAAAGAGAATATTCCAGTCAACATTGTCAAAAGCTTTCTCTTCACTATCTGAATAATTTATTTTATCTCATCATACATTTCATCAATTTCTTCGTCATCTGCAGAGCTAGTTGGTATATAAACTTGTACTACTTTAGTAGGCGTGGGCCTCATGTCTATCTTGGTCACAATAATGCATTCACTATGCTGTTTGTAGTAGCTTACCCGCACTCCTATTTTTTTATTCATTATTAAACCTACTCCTGCATTACCCCTTTTTGATTTTGTACTTATAACCCTGTCTTCACCTGACCAAAAGTCTTGTTCCTCCTGCCACCGAACTTCACTAATTCCCACTATATCTAACTTCAACCTATCCATTTTCCTTTTTTAATTTTCTAACCTACCTGCCCGGTTAAGGTATCTGACAATCCAAGCTCCGGTCCGTAGAACGCCAGTTTTCTTTCTCCTGAAACGATGTCCTCTTGAGTAGTTCCCACCCAGAGATCCGAATGGGGGACTATTTTACCTCCAGAATATTTTACCCAAGAGGATGCCATCATTATTTAACCATACAGTAAAGCTGCATGCACTCGGGAAAAATTACGGCTGTAGTTTTCCCTTGTTTTCAGCCGTTCACAGTACCAGCACAGCAAGGCCATTTCAGTTAGTGTTACAAGGCCAGAACAGTGAATCATCCAAACTGTTGCCCCTGCAACTACTGAAAACGCTCCTGCCCCTCTTCAGGAACCATACGTTTGTCTGGCCTCTCAACAGATACCCCTCCGTTGTGGTCGCATCTACGGTACGCCTACCTGCATCGCTGAGGCACGCATGCCTCCCCACCAACGGCAAGGTCCATGGTTCATGGAGGTAGGAGGGGGACTTTGTTTTATGCTGTTAAAATAATATTTTTAATAATTTCGATTTTTTGATGTCCTGTAATGCAGGAACTATTTAGTTGTAGGTGCAAAAATACTGAACAGGACTTTTCCTGTGGCAAATTTAATGTATTTTAATTTTGTATTGGGAAACATTTTCACTAGAAGCCATAATTACTGAAATCTTAAAAAAACAAAAATTTGCATTAAATGCCCCCCCCCCCCCTCTACTATCACCCCATCAGTCAGGTTTTTCTGTGACCCTCCCCCCATACCCCCAAACACTGTTCAAAAATTTGCGACTACATGAATTAAGTTTTCACTAACTTTCATAAAACACACCACTTTCAACTTACAGAATTGAAGATACAGTGCCTGGTATAATTGGCTCATAATGCATTTTTGTATGTGTATTCTCATACACAATTTACTTACAATCATGGCATTAGTTCTAAAATATTACATTTTGTTTTGCAATATTTATGACTTAACTATGCAGCTATCTCAATGAGCTTTTTATGTCAGAGATGTAAGTCTGATTACACTTTCTTACCTTTGATAAACAGAGTTTTATTTGATGTAAGTATTTCAGGCTATATTCTGTCCTGAACTCTCTATATATTAAATAATTTTATCCATATTATCAATATATTTTTTTGTTTGGAACTCCAGTTTATTTCTTGGCTTTTATGTCATGTGTAGATCTCTAAACAATGGAAAATCCAGGATGGAATGTAAAAATCAGAGAAGGAAAGTTGCTACTCACCATACAGCAGAGATTCAGAGTTGCGATAGGCATAACAAAAAGATTCACACAACTGAGTGCGGTTTCAGTTCTCTGAGACTGCAGAGAGAGAGAGAGAGAGAGAGAGAGAGAGAGAGAGAGAGAGAGAGAGAGTGTGTGTGTGTGTGTGTGTGTGTGTGTGTGTGTGTGTGTGTGTGTGTGTGAGCGAGCGCGCGCGCAATCGTGTGAATCTTTTTGTTGTGCCTATCTCGACTCAGCATCTCCGCTATATAACTCGTCTAAAATGTTTATATGGCTCCCCCTTCCACTCTATGAAGAATTTTAAGGCTACTGCTTATGTCTAATTCAGAGTACTGTTTGCAAGATGAGTAGTCAATTTGGAGAGATTGGTTTTGCTTTTGTTTCTATGTTCATCAGAATGTAACAGCAGTTAATGATTTTCAAATGAAGAAGGAATAAAAATGGTTAGTTCGTGCGCGACATGTAGCCTACAGTGTGTCACAGGAGAAGTGATGAGGAGGATACTTCACTTTAAAGAGGACAACAGCTATTTAAATAAAATTTATGCAACTATTTTACCTTCATCACATTTCTTCCTGATGCGAAGAGCTGCCGTTGTGTCACTTTCTTAGCAGAATGTGGTAGCAACAGTCCACCTAAAATATGAATGAAACATTCATTTATCATCCTCTTTGGCATTTAAATAATGGTGTGAGGACTGATCAACTCTCACTGTACTAATAATGTTTGGTAAGTGTGGTGAAAATATGTTTAAGATCTCCTTTTACAAACACATTCTTCATTCCTGATTCTACATTTTTTCCTATAACCTTTCAGGAAAACATGTCAACCTCTGCAAAATAGTAGTTGATAGCAATGATTATTTTCTCACTGAATGCATATTTATTTCCATTCTAGAAGACAATCAAGGATGAGGAAGCAATTTAAATCCCAAATCAAACATTTCTGTCACTTAAAATTTTAACTTTTTCCTCTTTAGATGTCACTGAATATTTAATTTTCTATTTCTCTATTAAGCTCAAATATTCAGCGTCACATGATGCTGGTGGTAGGTTTTATTTTTCTTTAGAAATAATGTTGGTATCTGTATTATTAAAGCATGATTCCAAGTCTCTTCTAATTTTGTTTGAAATTTGTTGTACCTTACTTTCAATAAGTGCTTTTCTTTTTCCGTTACTTAATTTTATTATTTTCGAAGCAGGAGATACGTCTAACTTAGAACAAGCAAACTCCAATATGCTAACAGTTCCCTCATTAAGAATATAAATGTCATTAACAAGTTTACATGATTCTGGTTCTGGATTCACAACAAATGTTTTTGAGTAATAATTTGGGCACAGAGAATTTCCAGGAATCACATTACGTTTCACTTGGGAAGCTGTTTCACTCTCACACAATAAGGACAAATGTTCAAGTTTTATTTCCCTCAAACCTTTGGTGATAGACTTTTTATGAACTTTAAGTGGTTCACAGCACTTTCTTCCAAAAATGTGGTTGTACTTCAGAATATATTTCTTCTCAAGATACTCACACACACTGATGTTACAGAAGAACTTACTCGAAATTTAAACAAAGTTTGTCTACCTTCATCAAAGTCATTGACATTTTTTAAGTTTTTTGAAACTGAGCTGTAAACTGTTTTGTGATACACTTCACTTGCTATCTGCCTAACTAAGCACTGTTCATCCATGTTATTGCATTCCAGTTAATCTCTCAAAATTAATTACAAATTACACACAGAACAAAGCACATAAATTCTACACTTTCAATGAAGTATGTACATTCAGAACAGACTGACTACAACAATGCCACACACAGCAATAATGTACTTCTACAATGCCACACCCAGCAAATAATGTACTTCTCTATTGACAATAAACCTAAATCTAAATGGGCATTTTTATTACCATAGAACAAAAGCAAAAGCTCCTATTGTTTAATATTGCATAATTAAAAATAAATAAACTAAATGAATATTGGGTGATAGTGTTAACTAAATATATGTCACAATTAAATTTTATCATTATGAAACAACAAACCAGTTAAACCGGCAACAGCCATAAGATCAGTTTTAGAGTAATGTGAATTATTTCTTCATTTTCAAAAATTCATATCTCTGTTCAGTCAGATATCAATGTTGAAATTTTTACAGTACATTGCTATCATATAGGTGTACAAACTGTGCAAAAATCATATTTTTTATATTGGGTCCCACATGAGATAACTAACACCGAACTTCACAAAAAATGAAAATTTTCAAATTTCAAAAATTCATAAAAAATTAAGGAAACATTTATAAGTGTTATTGCTCTACATGAGGCTAGTAGTGTATGATATCTAACTATAGGAAAAAAATTGACTCTCATAAATTAATCCTTGCTTGTTATTTTTGGGCCTAGAAAGTGGATTTTTGAAAATTTGGATACCAAACCTTGGAGGTCATTTTGACTGGTTATCTTTGAATTTAGGGTATTTTGTGTAATAGACAATGATGTATAGGACACTTTTCTAAAAACTATCATGTCAATTGCAATGTTGTAACTTGACCCAGTGCAGAGGTATTCAAATTTTCGCTCATGTTTCCAGACTGAAAAATCGTAGCTCGCCTACGAATAAAAATGGCCGCCATCCAGGAAAGTTGCAAGATAAATTATTTTAAAAAACTGTTTTTAACTTCTCAAATATAGGACAACATATATAAAAAATTAAAATATTTTAAAATGGTCAAGCAACCATCACTGGACCACTTCATATGGATTGAACCAAACGCTATTCAAAAAGAATGGAACTATTGTCATTCGAGAAGTTCCTTGAGCTGACAGGTAATAATTTAAATATATTGGTAACACACTAAAATAGATCAGAATCGGGTGCTAACAAATGAAGAAGCTTTGCATTGCTATTTTAGATTATCCAATGTGTGCTACAAGGAATATGACAGGAATGATCACTAAAAGCACAAAAAGTCTAGCAAACATGGGCTCTAAAGTGCAAACATCAAGAGATATGAGCCCTTTTTCAGTAGAAGAGGCATTTCAGAGCAGTGAAGATGAACAACAGCGCATAGATCTTAACACACTGCACACATTTTAGAGGCCTTGTTTACTCTACTTTTTCATTTTGAATGCCCATTCTTGTCATATACCTGAGTAGTGACCATTTATCCTAGGATACCCTATATAGATTTGCAAAAGATAAAAATTATAAATATTCAAGAAGTACTAGATTAAAAAATGCTATCCGGCATACACAAGAGTTGAAATAAAATTGTGTTGCTATAAGTAATTAAATCAGAAAAGCATCAGCAAGGAAGTTAAAAATGGAAGAGCAGTATGAACATTATAATAAATCATCGGATAAATCATAAGAATGTTTTTCTTTAAAATCAATTTATTCATTCAGAAGGTTTTGGAGCTGACTTTTGTGTCAAGTGTAAATCTCTACTTATTGAATGACAGCTCCATTATTTTTAATATGTTTTATAAAATCCTATTTTGATCTCTTAAAAAAGTTCTTATACAGGTTGTGTGTGAATGCAATTTTATTCAAGCACACAACATAACAGTTAATTACAATGAGTAATCGTAATCCCAAAACTGTGCATCTGTGTCTATACCTCTTCCTCTTTAGCTCAGAGGCACTGCAAAAAATCAAACAGTTTACACTGCACACATGAAATATTTAGCAGACAATTCCTTGTTCACATCACTCTCCCCCAAGTGTAAACAGAATTTGGGGTTGAAATGTATCCTCCTCAATGAGGACCATAACGAATGGTCGCACTTGTAATGTCGATATGTCACAGTACAGTGTCGTGTTCGAGCTCGGTACTTGGGTGCATCTGAGCAGGCTAGTGTGAAGCTTTGGGACTTGGTTCCATTTAATGGACTGGCAGTTGTCAGTGGTCAACAGTGGGTGCATCCTGAAAAGAGCCAGCTGTACAGTGGGTGCATCCTGAAAAGAGCCAGCTGTACAGTGGGTGCATCCTGAAAAGATGCCAGCTGTGGCAGCTATACTTTATGTTGGTGGGTAAGGCCTGGTGAAACTGATGTTATTTTGAGTGGCCGTATAGTGCAACTGACAGAGCTCGCAGCCATTCATAGACTAGTTGCCTATGGTGGATGCTTCTGATAAACATCTGATTGAGTTTAGTAATGAAAACTGTGGACATGGTGTCTGCTTTCAAGGTGATTTAAACTGTGTTTGAACAAGTGCTTCACTAGTTCAGTTGAAACTGTGGTAGTAACTGTACCTTTAGGAGTCCTAGATTTTGAGGGCTGCGGGCATCCACTTGTTTGGTTAACTTGCCTAGAGATTACTTTGCTTGTTCAGATATTGGCTCACTTCCTTGGTTAACAGCAACTTTTTCAGTACCTGCCCCTTTGACTGGCCAAAGCTAAATTGTTTTGATTGGGTTTTATTCAGAAACTGGGGTAAGCCATTTCCTTCAAGATTGGGTTCTTCTAGCCGTTGTGAGATTTATATGGTTCCATTAGTCATTGCCGAGTTCAATGAACTGAAGTTAGTTTAATTACAGCAGTGCTCACTAATCAATTTACTTCCTTAAAATTTTACTGTTAAATATTTTAAATTTCTTTAAAAGATGAAGCTCTTCTAGTTACTATCCTCTGAGTCATTACTACACTGAAGTTCTTAATCACACAGGGTGTATATGCAGACAAGGAAAAAAAAAAAAAATTCCCGGATTTCCCGACTAAAAGTACACTTTCTACCAGATGAAAACACACTTTTTCCACGTTAAGTGACAGTATATTTTCCCTCAGAACTGTAAAACTTATCAATCTTTTGAATGGTTATGGTTTTATACATGGGCGTAGAATTTCCCGGCACTTTAGAAGAGTTACAAATTTTTAAACAACTAGAGCTCAAGGACGGTAATATACTGAACGACCAGTTGAACCTTGCTTGTAGACAATTTTTCGAAGGTTTTAAACCTGTACTGTTTATGGTATAACATTAATGCTGGTAACCTTAGTGGTCTATTTTCTCAGGAAGCTATGATGCACTTTCAATGCTTTAAGCTCACTACCCTTTATGTAATGTGGTTTTCTCACAATGTATGGCTGCCACTACATCGGCCCTTATGTGATTTTGTCTGGCTCTAAAACGTTGGTTCCCTGCGAATGTGTATTAACTGGATTGTGGACCAGGGTTCATAATTCTGTCTTAAGAGCCATTATTGTCAATTTTAAAGTTCTGACATATATACCGTTTGTGGGCTTCACTAATATAGTAATGTAATTTTTATATTTTGGCTGTATATGCCACTGTGCGTAACTCCCTCGGCGTAAGCGCCACCTACCTTTTTGATGTATAACTACATTAATTGTACCAAGGCTCCCATACTGTTATAACGGGAGTGCTAAACACTTTCCTTCTTTTTATTGTTACTTTATCTAAGGACGTTATTAATACTGATAATTTACACGTTGCTTTTGTACGCCAATTGGCACATGGTTCGCGCCATGAGCACCACCTGCCCTGGTCGCAGAGTAACTACGCTGGCCGATTACACTCAGTCGGTTGTGAGCTCTGCAAGATCCATGTACTAATTTATATTTAGGTGACAAACCCTATTTCTAGGGCTATATTTTAATTTTGACAAATGGATCTATGCCGACATTTGTAAAAACAGCGATGGTACATTAGTCCTTACTAATGTAAAATTGTAAGTACCAGTCGTCGTTCTCATATTACTGTAATGCAGAGCTCTCTAATTTATGTTAAAATCTATTGACTTAAGTTTCTTACTTTTCTAATGTAAGCTATGATGTTCATTGTCCTTAGGCCACCTTCTGAAGAAGACAAATTTAAATTTGTTGAAACCTAGGTAAAGAATTCTTTATCCATTGCAACTGGTCGGCTGTTTATAATTTTATTATGTGGAACCGTTGCTGTTGTGCAGCTATGTTTAAAATACATTAAAAGATTTTACATTATGTCATAAAAGAAACAAGACATCATCAGAGGATACCCCAAGAGCATTGGAATGTGCACATTTAAAGTGCATACTTTAAGTGCACATTCATATGTCCAGATTCCCAATGAAGTAGTGCTCAACCTGATATTGTAAGCTTTTCAGTGTGGTTTTCAGGATGTAAATTTTCTTGGAGTACCAGTACTGTATTATCTCATGTTTGGTTCTTTATTAGGGCATAATGCCACACGTGCTAGATGATGAAAACGTGCACTTGAAATGCAGCGAACAGTTGAACCTAACCAATAGTGTGGAATGAAACACTTCGTTTCAAATACACTGACTGCCACAGCAGGAAAGATTAATAAAGGCCAAATATCTGTAGCATACCGACAAAAACAACTTCGTTGTTCTGCAAGGGGATTAATGCTTCACTGTCAGAAAGGTGGAAATAAAATAAAATCTGACACTAATAACAAATTTTACCTTCCATAATTATGTGAATGTATTTTAATTCACTTGATAGCTTCCGGCCACAGAAATCTGTTTTGTTTTCATTTGACGTGAGAGCATTAAATGAAGAGGAAGCAGTAAGATCACGGGTCACGTGGAGACTACCCACTTCCCCACTATAACTCAACTTTCCCACTATAACTCAGACTGCTCTGCCCATCAACCCCGGATCTATGATATTTCTGAACCGGGACAATACTTGATAGCTTCTACTATAACAAAGAGGAGCGCCTGGAAGAAAATGAGGTAACAGTGCAGCCTCTGCAATAGCAGCTTTTTTCTGACCAATGATGTCTTTTCAACAGTCCAATATAGCATGTCTCCAGACTTAGGAAAAACCTTTTAGCATTGCACTGAGAGATGCTGCCAACAGTGCACGACTGTGTACAAAAAACTGATTAAATTTTGTGAAGCTCAAGAAATGACAAAATTCTCATATTATCGTGGGATGGGGAAACTGAGAGATAGCTTCCACTCTATTTTGAGGTAACAGAATTCCTTGTGATTTGGTAAGGTGTTTACTTCTGTCACTCCAAAGACATATTTTTTCGGGTTAATCACTAAGCCATGTACTTGTAGACTAGTGAACAGTTGCTGTAGATGTGCCATATGCTCTGCCTCATTCGACAACACTACAAGCATGTAATCAATGGAGATGTAACAAAACTCTCAATCTCTAGTTACTTCACACGAAGCACTGGTAAGTCTAAGCAGTACTGCATAATCCGAAGAGCATTCACACAACTTCATGCAGTCCGAATGGAGTGCAAACAGCGGTCTTGGGTATACCTTCTGGTGATGAAAGGCATGGTGAGGTTGATCATGGAGAAAACAGTCTTACCATAAATGTGTATATGTGGCACAGAATATCAGGTATCGTTCTGGCGTTAAAATTAACAAGAGATGGTACCCGTTATTTTTTTTTTGGAGTATACAGAGCCGAGAGGTTTAGTTACTATTTGAAGGGGGAAAGATCCATAGTTCTAACACAAAAGAGAACTCTAGCTTTGCCATCTTTAGTTTTTTTATTATTTTACTTTTTTTTCATATACACAATGAGGCTATGTGCAAACTAGCGGTACTCGTGTAGTGACAAAGTAACGTACCGTTGAGTGTCTTACCAGTGCTGGGGTAGGCGATAACAGGTGATTTCAGGGAACTGATGAATCACCTGCAATCACTATGATGCAAGCATGATTAGGTAACTTGTAGAATCAAGGACGTATCAAACTGTGAAGATATGGTAGGAGGCTATAAATAGATAACAAGTTCACTCCAACAATCTGATACAGGACATCAGCAACAATCAAGCTTCAGACCAATTCTTATCGGAGATTGAAGTTTAGACGTAAGGTGATGTAACCGTAAGTCTTAATGGAAGATCTATTCTCAGTATATAGGTGATTGCCATTAGTATTCTGTGGGGAAGATGAGACTTTGTAGGGATATGAAATGGAATTCTCACATAGGCTTAGTCGTGGGTAAAGCAGGTGATATAATTTGGTTTATTGGTAGAATACTGGGGAAAGTGCAATCAGTTTACAAAAGAGATTGCTTACAAATCATTCTTGCGACCGTTCTAGAATATAGTTCAAGTGTGTCGAACCAGGGGATATTGAAAGTTTATCAACAAATTTTTCCAAGACAATCTATCAACAAATTTTCCAAAACTGGCTTTAAATGATGACTCTAGAAATATACTACAACCCCTATATATCACTCAGATAGGGACCGTGAGGATAAGATTAGAATAAATACTGCACACACAGAGGCATTCAAAAAAAAATCATTCTCCCAATGTTCCACATGTGGCTGGAACAGGAAGAAAGCCTAATAACTAATACAATGGGATGTACCCTCAGCCATGCATCTCACAGTGGTTTGTAGAATATAGATGTAGATGTAAAAGAAAGGTGAAATGAGATCAGCACTTGCATTAATGAGATATTGCAGCTGTTACAAATAGTCAATGGCTGTCCAGCTTGAAATCAGTGACCATCACGACCGATTTCCAGCAGCATTTCCCTTATCAGAGTGTGGTCGACATTTCTGAGCTTCAGCTCCAAATTTGTGATACCAGCAAATATTGTCCCAAGTGGATGAACGCTTGTTTCTGCTAGAAGAGTATTGCCATCACAATGCACATGCGAAGCACCGTATTTGTAGGGCTGCAACTTGCTAAGAAAGTTCAGCTACTTGTGCTTGCAGTGGTTACAGAGAAGTCTGTTTTGGCGGAGACAGCTATGACACCCATCAATGGAAACATCTTCAATACCTGACTAGCAGTTTGCGCGAAAGCATTGAGATCACCAGTGCATCCACATGCAAGTACAGGGTGTCCAGAAAAGGACTCCCTGATTTCAAAATTAAATGTCTCGAAAACAAAGATCGATAGAGGAATGCAGTAAACAGTATGTTTATTGTGAAAGCTGTAAGAAGTTTATACAGCAGTTTGAAATAATAGATACAAAAGCTGCTAACAGATGGCGCTGTACGCGGTACAGCTCATATCAGCATACATAAGTGAAATAATCGTATGAAAACAATCTTTGCAAACAATCACATCACAATGTTTTCAAAACGTTCACCATTGATTAGCAAAGGCAACCCTTTGTTGCACAGCTCGTACGGGTATGGCCTGGTGCGTTTGAATTTTGAATGGAAACATGTGTAGGCTCTTTCTCAGTATTTTCTGTGTGCTGGAACGCTTCAAACCAGTCTCAGATGCAATTCTACGGACGGATGACATTGGATTTCGCTGAATAATTCCAGAAACTGTGGCGATATTTTCAAGCGTAACTGTGGTTTGCTTGCGGCCAACATGCCCCACTAGATCATCAGTTACGCTGCCTGTTCGTTGAAATTTTGCGAAGAGCGTATGAATGGTTTTCGCATCGGGTCCTTTTGGAACATTAAATCGTGCTTGAAAACTTCGCCTTGTTGCCGTAGGACTCTCTTCTAACCTGTGGTACTCTACCACCAGAAAAACGCGTTTTTCAATGGAGTACATGGTTTTAATCTCTTCCTTCGGTACGCTAACCTCCTTTCACGTTTCAATAGTGGAACTGATCGCTCTGGGCTTCGGGTCACTATTTATACTAGGCATTACGTATGGCGATTACAGCGCCATCTGTTAGCAGCTTTTGTAACTATTATTTCAAACTGCTGTATAAACTTCTTACAGCTTTCACAATATACATACCGTTTACTGCATTCCTCTATCGATCTTTGTTTTCGAGATATTTAATTTTGAAATCAGGGACTCCTTTTCTGGACACCCTGTATAACAGCCGTATATTCCACAGAATATCATAATTGTGTTGCCTGCCAGTTTGTGAAGGCAACAAAGTAGTTGAGATGATGGGACACTGCCGAGTTCCTCAATGCAGAGCAAGTTTTCAGGTAGCTTAGTTTATGACTGTGACAATTGCATTATAAGTGTGTGCTAGATAGTCTTATCTTCCAATGCTTGGCAGTGAAACCAGGATGTCCTCTACTTCCGTAGCCATTGGCTCATTAAGTGCAGCCACCGGATAACTGTATGAGCTTTGTCGAGGGACGTTGCCCCAGCAAATTATGGCCCCAAGGCAAATTGGCTTCTAGGTGGATAAAACACAGTACAGGATTATTTGACCAGCAAGGTGGTGGTTTCACACCAATCTAAGGATCATGTTTGCTACCAGGAAGTTAATGTTTGTCACGGCTCGCGTTGATTATGTGATGTTGCTCACAAGTGATTTTGCATGACCCAGTTGATACAAAAGCTTATGTACAGTTTTATTGCTCTGATGCACAATTCAATTCTTCCGCATGCTACGTTATCGTTCTGACACGATTCAAAAAAAGTGGAGTCAGCAAATGTTGTGTGTAAATGCCATGAACTGCTACATGCGAAAGGGAGAGATGTTAGATATACTTGGGTGACAAATTGGCAGTATGGCTGCATACTGGTTGAAGAGTATTCTTCCTTTCGGTACAGTAGTAACCAGCTTTGATTTTCCTTTGTCAGAATTCCGACAGACTCTCTCAGTGTGGTCATGGAAGAGTAACAATTGATAGAATTCAGAACTTCTGCCTTAGTCTCCTGCTTTCTTCACTCGAAAGACCTTTGCTCTTGCTACTCAAAATGCTGCAAGGTTTTATGCTGACAGCCTGCACCTTAATCTTCAGAATTCCTTACTCCATCACAGCACACACAATCTTCTAAACTGACTAGACTCTGGGAAGGATTATTCAATGCCTTGATAAATCTAAAGTAAATCATCTAATGGACATAGCTGCATTTTTCAAACATGCCCACTGAATATATAGCCTCCAGATCGAATCAAATTCTTTTCATAATTGCCAATACAAATCCAAAAGCACATCTAACAAACAATTTAAACTCTTGTCGGATACTTAACCAACTCAAAATTACAAGAACATCCTAGAAACAAATACAGAAAAAACATAACCTAAGACTATAATCTCTTCAAACATTGGCCAAACACCACATTAGCAATTGTGGGTTCATTGAAAGTGGTACCTCTTTTGGTTTTCACTAAGCACAGAACCAGTTCATCTAGCCAGTTGGTAGTGCAAATATATTGAATGAGCAGTCTTTATTGTCATGAAGTTCCATTTATACACAAACACCAAGCTCTAGCAGGAGCCAAAATATTTTTCTCGGGAAAAAAGGCAAGATTAATCGAGAACCGAAGCACTTCAAAATTAGGATCTGGCATTTACGTGTAACCGTACAGCCACCTATATAGCAATGTATATGAAATCATAAAGTCGCATTTACACCGAGTTTAAAAACTAATTTCTGTTTGCAACTTTTTCTGCAACATCGTTCGCTGTTTGTCCCCCCCCCCACCAATATTAGTAAAACATACTTCCACATATACATTCACATTGTCTGCTACACAATTTCACACTGTGTATTCCCATCAAGAGCTACACTATGACAAGTGAAGAGAAAGAATTAATGATACTCGAGGAATTTTTTTGAAAGATATAGCTGCCATCGGTGGACAAAAACATAATACAGGAAGTGTGGCACAAGTGACACGCTGCGTAAACTGAATTTGGAAGACATTCTGGTTTTTGTAACTTCACTTGGATACCACCATTCAATTCTGAAATTCTATATTAGAGAGCCAGTTCTTTCAAAGAAAGACACAAATTACAGAAAAGCAATTCCTGTGAAGACTTGCTGTTACCCTTTGTTTTTTAGCAATAGGAGATTCTTATCGAAGCCTTGCATATTTATTCCACATTTTCAAGCCAGTCATATCTCAAATAGCTCCTGCAGTCGGTGAAGCTTTGGTTGAAGGGATGAAGGATTATGTAAACATAATTCAGTAACATTAATAGCATCAAAACACACATCTAATTGATCAATTGATCATATATTTATATTTATTTAAAATAATTTTAATATGAAATTAAAGAAAACTAATTCAGCTTCAACGTCAGCCACACTTCCAATGAATGTAACAGGTTAATCTATAGCTGATGATCATCCTGTCATATACATGTTTACTACTGGCTGCTGCCTCCAACATACATCATTTCTGCCTCCACAAAGCTCTCTCTCTCTCTCTCTCTCTCTCTCTCTCTCTCTCTCTCTCTCTTTTTATCGCACTCTCATTAGGCAATAGCTCGCGTAACTTGGTGACTACAAATTTTTTCAAAGTCAGATAATGAATCACGTTTCCTTGTTGCTGCAGTATTGAAAAATTAGACCTTTTTTTTTTATCAATGTCACTGCTTCTAGTGCCAAGCAACACAGCATTTTTGCAAAAAGTCATGCTTCTGCTTAACATTTTAATAAATTTGACAGTGAACATTCATTTAGTGCTAGCAGGCATCGAATAATGTTCCTTTGATCTGTACTGACACAGTCAGTAAACACTGGTTTTGTGTTGGCATCATGTTGCGAACATCAATAGTCCAAAATGAGATTTTCACTCTGCAGTGGAGTGTGCACTGATATGAAACTTCCTGGTAGATTAAAACTGTGTGCCGGGCCGAGACTCGAACTCGGAACCTTTGCCTTTCGAGGGCAAGTGCTCTACCAATTCTTTTTTTTTTTTGGTGTGGTTTTAGGGCGCACAACTTCAACGGTCATTAACGCCCAGACTACGTTAGGAATGCACCGCGAGGCACAAGTTTAAAACAGCAACTAAAAGGAAAAACACGATAAAAGATCGACAGGCATAGGATTAAAAAAACAGCATAATCAAATTTCCTTAGATAGGTTGGTCAAGTTGATAAAACGAAGAACGCGAGCAGCTGCTCTTGGGTCATCCGCTAAAATGGCATCAAGAGTACATGGTGGGCCAAGATCAAGACGCAGTGTAGTAAAATCCGGACAGGACGTTAAAATGTGGCGGACCCTCAGCAATTGCCCACATGGGCAGAACGGCACCGGCGCAGCCGTCAGCAGATGGCGATGGCTGAACCAGCAGTGTCCAATTCGTAACCGGGCCAAAACTACCTCCTCCCGCCGAGAGGGGCGTGAGGAGGACGTCCAAGCCGCGGGAAGAGGTTTCAAGGCCCGAAGCTTGTTGTCGTAAGTGCAGCCCAATCGGCATGCCATAGCGATAAAATCCGCCGACAAATGACCCTGCTACAATCTGATGAAGGGACACAACAAGAAGCTGTCCGAGGCTGGAGAACCGCAGCCTTGGCCGCGGCATCTGCAGCTTCGTTCCCAGGGATACCGACATGGGCAGGAACCCATATAAAGCTAACCGGAGAACCGTCGTCCACCAGCTGCTGAAGAGAGCGTTGGATCCAGTGCACAAAAGGGTGAACCGGATACGGATCACTGAGGCTCTGGATGGCGCTCAGGGAATCGGAGCAGATGACATAAGCAGAATGTCGGTGGTGGCAGATATAAAGAACAGCCTGGTAGAGTGCAAAGAGCTCAGCTGTGAAGACCGAACAATGGTCATGGAGCCGGTATTTGAAACTTTGTGCCCCGACAATAAAAGAACAACCGACCCCGTCATTGGTCTTAGAGCCATCTGTATAAATGAAGGTCATATTAATGAACTTCGAACGAAGTTCGACAAAACGGGAGTGGTATACCGAACCGGGGGTAACCTACTTTGGGAGCGAGCTGAGGTCAAGGTGAACGCGAACCTGAGCCTGGAGCCAAGGTGGCGTGTGGCTCTCGCCCACTCTAAAGGTTGCAGGGAGTGAAAAATCAGGGTGTTGAAGGAGGCGACGAAAGCGAACTCCAGGGGGTAGCAGGGCACAGACATACAACCCGTATTGACGATCGAGAGAGTCGTCAAAAAAGGAACGATAGGACGGGTGGTCGGGCATTGACAGTAGCCGACAGGCATACCGACAAAGCAGTATATCGTGCCGGTAGGGCAGTGGCAATTCACCGGCTTCAGCATGAAGACTCTCAACGGGACTAGTATAAAATGCTCTGATCGCAAGACGTAAACCCCGATGTTGTATGGAGTTGAGGCGGCGTAAGATGGACGGCCGTGCAGAGGAGTATACGAAGCTCCCATAATCCAGCTTTGAGCAGACGATCGACCGATATAGGCGAAGTAGGACGGTTTGATCCGCTCCCCACGACATACCACTGAGAACACGGAGGACATTTAGAGAACGGGTACAACGGGCAGCCAAATAAGACACATGTGGAGACCAGCGAAGTTTCCTGTCAAATGTAAGACCTAAAAATTTTGTTGTCTCCACGAATGGGAGAGCAACGAGACCGAGTTGTAAGGACGGTGGGAGAAACTCTTTGTAGCGCCAGAAGTTAATACAGACCGTCTTCTTGGCAGAAAAACGGAAGCCATTGGCGACACTCCAGGAGTAAAGATGGTCAAGAGAATGCTGAAGACAGTGCTCCAGGAAACATGTACGCTGCGAGCTGCAATAGATGGTAAAATCGTCCACGAAAAGGAAGCCTGATACATCAGCTGGCAGGCAATCCATTATTGGATTGATCGCTATGGCGAAGAGAGCGACGCTCAAAACTGAGCCCTGTGGCACCCCATTCTCCTGGCGAAAGGTGTCCGACAGGACAGAACCCACACGTACCCTGAACTGTCGATCCATTAAAAAGGAACGAATAAAAAGAGGGAGGCGACCGCGAAGGCCCCA
This sequence comes from Schistocerca americana, assembly GCF_021461395.2. Lineage (NCBI taxonomy): Eukaryota > Metazoa > Arthropoda > Insecta > Orthoptera > Acrididae > Schistocerca > Schistocerca americana. The sequence goes on from NC_060119.1 coordinate 891,672,146, forward strand.
TGTATGCATGGTGCGGAGAATGCCCGCCCTCCAACAGGTGTCATAAGCCTTCTCCGAATCAAAGAACACAGCCGCGGTCGGGCGCTTCCGCAAGAAGTTATTCATAATGAAGGTCGACAAGGTAACCAGATGGTCAACAGCAGAGCGGCGCCTACGAAATCCACATTGTACATTGGTAAGTAGGCGTCGAGATTTGAGCAGCCAAACCAAACGAGAGTTAACCATTCGCTCCATCACCTTACAGACACAGCTGGTAAGCGAGATGGGTCGATAACTGGAAGGCAAGTGCTTGTCCTTCCCCGGCTTAGGAATTGGTACAACAATAGACGCGCGCCAGCATGCGGGAACATGTCCCTCAATCCAGATGCGATTATAAGTACGAAGAAGGAAACCTTTACCCGCAGGAGAAAGGTTCTTCAGCATCTGAATATGAATAGAATCAGGCCCTGGAGCGGAGGACCGTGACCGGGCAAGTGCATTTTCGAGTTCCCGCATGGTGAAAGGGGCATTATAGCTTTCACGATTCGAGGAGCGGAAGTTAGGTGGCCTAGCCTCCTCCGCCTGTTTTTGGGGGAGGAAGGCAGGGTGGTAATGAGCGGAGCTCGAAATCTCTGCGAAAAAGCGGCCGAAGGCATTGGAGACCTCCTCAGGGGCCACAAGGACGTCATTCGCGACCGTCAAGCCAGAAACTTGTGAGTGGACCTTAGTGCCAGATAGACGGCGCAGGCTACCCCAGACAACAGAAGGAGTAAAACTGTTGAAGGTGCTTGTGAAAGCAGCCCAGCTGGCTTTCTTGCTTTCTTTAATAATACGACGGCACTGCGCACGTAATCGTTTATAAGTGATACAATTCGCCATTGTAGGGTGGCGTTTAAAGGTGCGTAAAGCACGTCGACGAGCACGTAAAGCGTCTCTACATGCTGCGGTCCACCAGGGGACCGGTACGCGATGTGGAGAAGAAGTAGTGTGAGGGATGGAATATTCAGCAGCAGTGAGAATGACTTCCGTGAGGTGTGCGACCTGACTATCGCAGCTTGTGAAGGTTTGATCCTGAAAGGTCACCCTGGAAGAGAAGAGCCCCCAGTCTGCTTTGGAGATGTTCCAACTAGCTGAGCACGGAGAGGGGGTATGATGCAGGAGATGGATGACACACGGGAAGTGGTCACTCGAATATGTATCAGAAAGGGCATACCACTCAAACCGGCGTGCAAGTTGGATAGTACATATAGAGAGGTCTAAATGGGAATAGGTGTGAGATGTGTCCGAAAGAAAAGTAGGGGCGCCAGTATTGAGGCAGACAAGATTGAGCTGGTTGAAAAGGTCTGCTAACAGGGAGACCCTCGGGCAGGATGCTGGAGAGCCCCAAAGGGGATGGTGGGCATTGAAGTCTCCAGTTAACAAAAATGGTGCAGGTAGCTGAGCAATAATTTGCATCATGTCTGCCCTGGTAACGGCAGACGACGATGGAGTGTAAATGGTACAAACAGAAAATGTAAAAGTGGGGAGAGTAATTCGGACGGCAACTGCCTGCAGGCCGGTGTGCAATGTGATGGGATCGTAGTAAATATCATCCCAGACCAGCAACATAACCCCTCCATGAGCCGGAATACCTACCACAGGGGGTAGGTCAAAACGCACAGAGGTGTAGTATGCCAAGGCAATGTGATCGCATGGGCGTAGCTTCGTTTCCTGGAGGGCTACGACGAGCGGACGGTGCAAGCGGAGCAGCAACTTCAAGTCCTCTCGGTTGGAGCGAATGCTGCGAATATTCCAGTGAATAAGTGCCATCGTGAGAAGAAAAGGAAGATGAAGTAAGAGGTCACCTCGAAGGCCGCTGAGGGCCTGGCTTCGAGCGAGTACTGCTGCTGCGATCAGTAGGCGGACAGTCATCGTCCATTGGTTCTATAGGTTCATCAGCCATCTCGTTAAGATGGCCGGGAGGAGGAGCTTCCTCCGCCGGTGGACGGCCAGATGTTCGGCTACCAGCGGTGCGGCCAGGCGAAACGGATGACGGCCTGGGGCGGCAACCGCTGGGTGGCGCAGGAGAAGAAATGCGCCGTGGCGGAGAAGGAGAACTGTGCTTCCTATGAGCCTTCTTGGAAGGTCTTTTAGTGGAAGTACTGGTCGACGGCTGGGAGTTCGAAGTACGTAGGTTCCTTCTTGAGGGCCCATGCATCTGACTTCTGGGTCTTCGTCTTGGCAGAAGCTGATGAAGGTGCTTGTGTTGGAGGGGTGACGGGAGGAAGAGGAGACGTCGACCGCGCGATCTTAGCACTGGCCGAACGGATGACAGTGGTGCTGAAGGTCAGATCGCATGTCTGCGTCGCCACCTCCCTGGTAGTCCGAGTAGAGGCGAGGACATTGCTGTATGTTCCTGCTGGGAGCAGCATGGGCTTCCTACTAGCAAATAGCTTGCGAGCAGCCGAGGTGGACACTTTCTCTTTGACCCGAATTTCTTAGATACAGCGTTCTTCCTTGTAGATGGGACAGTTGCGGGGGCGGAGAGGGGGCAGAGGGGGCAGAGGGGGCAGAGGGGGCAGAGGGGGCAGAGGGGGCAGAGGGGGGAGAGGGGGGAGAGGGGGGAGAGGGGGGAGAGGGGGGAGAGGGGGGAGAGGGGGGAGAGGGGGGAGAGGGGGGAGAGGGGGGAGAGGGGGGAGAGGGGGGAGAGGGGGGAGAGGGGGGAGAGGGGGGAGAGGGGGGAGAGGGGGGAGAGGGGGGAGAGGGGGGAGAGGGGGGAGAGGGGGAGAGGGGGTGGGGGAGAGGGGGTGGGGGAGAGTGGGAGGGGGGAGGGGGAGGGGGGTGAGGAGGACTTCACTGATTCTGTCTCCGGGACTGAGGATGTGTGTGGAGCCCTATGACCAGCTGTTTTTGGGCTCTTCAGCCACTGGCAGGTGTCATCTTTCCCACTAGCAGAAACCTGGGAAGGGAGTGACCCAAGAGACCCCTTCCTAGCGAGAGGAGTCTAAGAAGACTTACGCTTCTCCGGCGCAGAAGTGGGGACTGATATCCCCCGTGGTTGCGGGGTGGGGGGTGTTGCACCCCAAGTAGGTGGTGCAGTTGCAACAGGGAGGGAAGTGCCCCTCCCACCATCAAGGGGGCAGGTGTAGTCTTCCGGCTCAGAGGCGACCTGGGTTGGCGGAGCTGATAGTGCCAGACTGTTGTAGCGGCGGCATAAGACGATGTCATACACACAGGATGGAGGCATTCAAATTTTCTCTTAGCCTCAGTGTAGGTCAGTCAGTCCAGGGTCTTGTACTCCATGATTTTTCTTTTTTCTGGAGAATCCTGCAGTCAGGCGAGCAAGGCAAATAGTGCTCTCCATAGCTGACACAGATGGGAGGCGGAGCACATGGAATATTGGGATGTGATGGGTGTGCGCAATCTCGACAGGTGACACTGGAAGTACAGTGTGAAGACATATGGCTGAACTTCCAGCACATAAAGCACCACATTGGGGGAGGGATATAGGGCTTTATATCACAGCAGTAGACAATCACCTTGACCTTCTCAGGTTATGTATCACCGTCGAAGGCCAAGATGAAGGCACCTGTGGCAACCTGATGATCTCTCTGACCGCAGTGGACACACCGAAGGAAATGTACACCTTGCCGCTCTAAATTGGCGCGCAGCTCATCATCAGACTGCAAAAGAAGGTCCCTGTGAAATATGATACCCTGGACCATATTTAAGCTCATATGGGGCGTGATGGTTACAGAAACATCCCCCAGCTTGTCACAAGCGAGTAACGCCCATGACTGGGCAGAGGATGCTGTTTTGATTAAGACTGACCCAGACCTCATTTTGGACAAGCCCTCCATCTCCCCAAACTTGTCCTCTAAATGCTCAACAAAAAAAGCTGAGGCTTCACTGTCATGAAAGATTCCCCATCAGCTCTCGAACATACAAGGTACCGGGACAAATAATAGCCACTGCCATCCTTAGCCTGATGTCCCTCCTACGGTGTTGCCAGGGAATGGAATGATTTGGGCTCGTACTTCCGTGCATTGAAGTGAGCCATGATCGCTTAGAGACTGCTGGTTTTTGACCACCTGCCGGGAGTCCCAATGCCCCAGGGTGACGGGCATCTACTCCTCAGCATACGTGGGGAGTTAATGGTGCAGGCATCAGCAGAGCGATCCCTGTGTGATCAGGGGGCTACAGCCAACAAGGTACATGGCGGCCCCACCACAACAGACTGCTACTGTGCTGGATATCAGATGCAATCAAGCAAACAAGTACATTATCATCATTAGTGTAGAAAACAATACTGCACAGTTGATGGAAAAATATGCACCCAGGAGGGTGACCTCACACAACAGTTGCAGAATGAGCAAAAGTGCAGATCCATTTCGACGAAGGATGGAAAAGGTCTCAGCGCATGATGGACAGGATGAACCATGTAAGGTGCCCTCCCCAATGGGCTCGCTCTTCGGGAAAATTTTGAAAAATGGAAGTCACACCTTACAAGGGACCATCACATAAAGGCTGAAACGTGTGAGGCTCCTTTTTAGTCGTCTCATTCTACAGGCAGGAATACCTCGAGCCTATTCTAACCCCCGGACCCGCAGAGGGTCAGCTGACTGGGTATACAGTGCTACTGATCACGGGAAGGAGCCTTGTGACGGTGTAGGAGGCCCGCTAAAGTACCATGCTATAAAACATAATCTTTCCAGACCAAATACAGCTGTGATTTAGAATGCTGAGGATTTTATGAGAGTCGTGAAATCTTACACATCCACAACCCTCACTTTTGTCCAAAGAGGAAATCTGAGAATTCCGTGAGCAGTAAAAAGAAGAATGGTCCAAACAAACTACTCCTGTGAAAGGAATTCAAAAGACACATTTTTGGACTCAAAGTGATGGGTGAACTCGTACTGTTCACACTTTAAAGAGCAAGAAAGAAGAAATTTCATGCGTTCAGCCTACACTTCAGAAACAGCAGGATAATATTCAGATTCACAACCTGAGAAGGAGAATGTTTGTGGCGTGTGTGTGTGTGACTATGACTGGTGCATTGCAGAGATTATAGACACCAACTATGAGTTAAACGAAATTGTAGTGAACTTTATGCTACCACATGGACCAGCTGCTGGATATAGGTTTCCAGTGAAGGACAGCAACAACACCATCAGTGCTCACTTCTTGTTCACAAAGTTTTGAAGATTGTATAAGTGCTCCAGTTCCTATTGGTTTAACAGGATGGCATCACTCTATACCGAAGGAAGATACTGAAGCAGTGGAACGCACTTTTAGTTCACTGACTGGCTAATTTCAGTTCAAAACAGAGTGCATAGAAGTTGTATAAACTGAAGCCTTTAAGTCTTTGGACCTTTCACATACATTTTGGAACCATTTAAAATACTTGAAAAATGAGTCTCTTACTCATCTTTCAAAACTGAAATTATGTTAAGTAAGGCTAGGTTTCGATTTTTTTGAGCCTGTTATGTGATAACGTGATAATCTAACAGGTTTTAGGTATGGCAAAAATTTCAATTGTTTATAAAACCTGTTCAACCTAAAAGTGGAAGCTCTCATTTTCAGGGAATGTAGAACTATATGGTTCTAATCAGCAGAAAAAGAATCAAAAATTTTCTGGATTGGCATTTTCGACAAAAAAATCCACATATTATAAAAAAGTTCAAAATGCCATAGTACAAGAACTTTGACAGATAAGTCCAAATGGAGGATTCCTTTGTAATCATAAAGTAATTATGTTTCAAATAAAAGAAAAAACCAACAAAATATCTAGAACTGTTCCAGAGACACAGCATTTTAAAATTTTTCCGAAATTATTATCTTCAAAATGGCATGCGCAGTGTCATCTTTGGAGGGCTGATCTCTGAGCAGAAATTTTTTTGGAGAAAACCAAAAAATGTGTGTTCCTTACCTAGTCCTCCATTTTAACAAATGTTAAATTCAATAACTCCCCGAGACTATGCAGGTAAGATTTTTCCCTAACCTGCCTGAACTGATATGGACTTTGCCAGCTGTGAACAACATTGCAGGACATGTTTCGAACTCAGTGTAAACAAATCTTAATACATAACTGCAAAGCCACTGAACTAATTATATTTGTATAATGCATGTTTGACCATCAGCTATTTTTATTTTAAACCCCAATATAAAACAGTTTTAGCCAAAGACCATCTTCACGCATACCAAAAAATAAAGTAAAATAAAAAATTATTACATGTAGTGAACAGAAAATATTACAAATTCTGATCCAAGAAAGTGCAAAATATACATGAATACTTACAAGGTTGAAACAGTTTAAGCCACAAGATCACATCTGTCATTACTTAAATAATAGCCATGTCTCGTGTCGAGCATGTCATGAATTCCAGAATACAACACAGGACTTTTAGAAGCAAACATACTAATAACAAGTGTAAATAGAGCATTACTGAAGAGACATTCAGAAGTATAAGTATTACACAACCCATGCATATGATAGTGGTAGTGGTGAGTAACATACTTTACCCAATGCAAAATTTTAGCTAAAAGGCATTAGAGGCTGAGCTGTTAAGTAAAGCCAAATTTGGGCAGCAGATTGGTTATACTGTGGTTATTTACCCCCTTCCTTTCTTTATGGTGTATTAGTATTACTGACATACTAGGCCTCTAATTAAGCACTTTTAACAAAACTTTATTTACATATGATGTTTTTCTCTAAATGCAGTCGATATTTTACAGTAATTGTTCACTACTAAAACTTGGATGCATATGAATGCTGAGTGACATTTCAATCTATTTCTGAACACTGTATTTTAGCTTGTTTTTATGTTATGGACACTATTTTCATTACATTTATGATACAATTGACATTTGTTTATACACATTTCATTGAGTGTACGCAATGATTAAAATACTGTTTAACTTTAGGGTTCTATAATGCTTTTTACCTCGTCTAGTACGATCGCTGTTATTCTATGTTTCGGGATAACAAGTTCATTTTCTGTTTACAGATGTAACTATACCAGAGATGATCACCAAAGATAGTCCAGTCCTGTGCATTTAGCAAGAAATTTTGTCATTGAGGTATTTTCATACCATACGACAAAAATACTTTCTGAAGATCTTTGACCAACTCCTCAATGTTTTGTACAATTATAATACTTCTGATCTCTTCAGTATTGCTCTGTTTATGCTTGTTATTGATATATTTGTTTCTAAAAATCCAGTATCGTATACTGGAGTTTGTGAAATGCTCTACACATGAGACATGGCCCTTGTTCAAGTAATGACAGATGTGGTTATGTGGCTTAAACTGTCTTAAACCTGCAAGTATTCATTCCTCGGAACAGAATTTGTAACATTTCCTGTATACTACATGTAATTTCTAATATATATAGAATCTGTGAATATGGTATGTGACAAACTGGTCGATATTTGAGTTTAAAATAAACAACAGCTGGTGGTAAAACACGCATTTTACACATTACTTGACAGCTGTTGACAGTCACCTTCCAAAAATGTTCAAATTATATTTATTTCCACAGACACAAAAATTAATATTACGGGACAAATAATATATACATACCTTGCATAAGAGCTACATTAAGTTTGACCGGTTTGTCCCAACTCTTATGTGAGGACTGAGCACCATTAGAATTTTCATCTGAGGAACTGGGTTTAACTTCTGGTTGCGAAGCAGGATATTTTGCTAGGTCTTGCAAACTTCTCATTTGTTGCGAAGCAGGTCCACAAGCCATCCTGATAAATAAATATGACAGAAATGAACATTATTATAAGTATCTACGACAGCTCTGTAAAATGTGTTAGCTCAGTGCTGTCAAGTATTTGTGACTGCTCTGAAAGACATATCTTAAAACTACTCTTGAGGATACAAGCATCACAACAACAGAGCCCTTACCATGTTTGGAAGAAATGTTGAGAAGCCAGTGACAAGTTACAGCTTATAGCTAGTGTATGAGCCACACTTACATCGTTCAATTGTAGCAACCTCATCAGAGAAATGCAGGTATCCATGTCCAACACACACGGACAGCTGTCAAATCACCCAAATATTTATACTAAAGGCTAGCATATTTGGCAACTCATTGGTTGTGTATTTTGTTGGTTTTAGCATCATCAATACGTTCCATATGAACAAAGTCTGTTTTCTCACCGTCATATCATTATGCAACATAAAATCTTCAAGATTGCAAGATATGAGCATCACAGTTTATGGAAATTAACTGATCTCTAGTCACATTCTGGAGTCTACCCAACAAAATTGCTCATACACAGTTTTTATAGGTTGCTGATGCCTTAATGTAGATGACAGTTCAGGTGAACAGATCTATTGCTCTCTCAGATATTATTCTAATACTGTCCAGGCAATAACCTCTATTATACCGAATATTGTGGAAGACTTAAATCTGATTTGTTTCTGAAGAACACTTTCTTCTTCACAAGCACCTAATCTATTTTTCTGCAAGCTTTGGTATTTAGCATAAATAAAACGAAAAGATTCTAAATGAATGGCCTATATCTACTGAAAATTCACAAGCAATCAGGTGATTGCAAAAGGCACAAAATAATTACTAGCCCATTCTGTATCCATTTACATATCCTGAAAAGGAATAACACCATTAATATTAATAAATTAACAATTAACTATGCCTCAAACTAATTTTAACACTGTGAGCCACGTGTTATACGTTAGTAAAAGGGTGGCACACAAATGTGTGTTCCTTGGCAAATGTGTGAAGAAATAGAACTGGAATTTTTAATGTGATGGCAACATACTTTCCTGAATGAGTCTTAATTATCTGTCATGGTCTTGTGAAGGCCTTTGTACACGTCAGGAACTGCACATTTTTTTCGGTGAACTTTATTGATTCTTTCATTAATTTCAATTTATTAAGCCCCTTAATTAGCCATATTGAAGGTGAATCATGGAAGTGTCTCGAAGGATATTACTTCATTTGAGAAACTAGTCCAACACTCAGGCCAAATACTTTAAACGAATCAGCCTACTCTTCTTTTCCACGAAGCACTAGTAATCAAGAACAGGTATCAGCTTAGCCAAGAATTTGAAATGCATTATCCTGAGTAATCTGGACACATTACGTCACTGTCAAAGTTGTGTCTGCTCTGAAAGTCCACTGTTAACCAACTGACCACTATCATTGACGAAGCATTCTAAAAATGTCATTTGTAGCTCATCTAATTCACTTGGGCTGGCTTCGCTACACAATTATTTAACCTGAAAGAACATCACCAACCAAACCAATTTTTTTTAGCCGTTTTCATCTGTTGCAGGGAGAACTATCAGAAATTATAAACTGTTTGGTGGTGGTGGTGTTGGGGAGAAGGATGGAGGAGGAGTAAAAAGAGGGGAGGAATGCAAGGGTGAAGAAATGGTTGTACTGCTGTAGGATTTGCTTAACTCAAAAACAGTGTCGCCACCTATAATTGATTTTAATAACAGCAAAGATCGAGCTGATTTACTACTGCTGTAAAGACTTGCTGAAAAACTACTCATGCATACATCAAATTATCTGATACCAGATAAGAAATTACAACTCTTGCTGCTAGCTAGCAATTGTGTGTAGGCAAGCGTCTACAAGAAAAATAGGCTCACAGATACCATTAACACACACTGTGGAATTAAGCCTTCCCCAGGTACCTAGCTGCCAAACAGATATTCAAATAAGAAAGATGAGGCACCAACAATCAAGAACAGGTATCAGCTTAGCCAAGAATCTAAGATGCATTATCTCGAATAATCTGGAAAAATTAGGAGCACATTACTGTGCTCACAAATGTGGAATTTGTTGAGATTGTGCATTGGCATGAATGGCCTTGGCTGCTGTGTAGTACCACCTGCACAATCTGGCACTGACCATGATTATCCTTTTCCTAAGTCAAACCGTTCAATTCCCAGGTAGCTTATTATGCTGCAAAATAGTGCATTATACTAAAATACCTGGGAACTGAACAGGGTGACTTAGAAAAAGGCTAACTTTGGATCAGTGCCGGGCTGTGCAGGTGGTAACACACACACAGCATTGACTACACTTTAATGGGGGGGGGGGGGGGGGGGGGGAGGGTTAAATGTAGGTTTGTAGATATATTAGCTGTGAAGGCACAAGAGCCACAAATATATGACAGAATTACTGCTATCGGAGAGACTCTGCCTACACTTTTTTGGGGGAGGTGTAGTATCTTCAAACTGTAATAGAGATTCATTTTAATGAAATACAGTCAATTGTTGAACCACATGACAGGCAATGTGACATGTACAGTAAGTTTTCTGCAAAAATATGCTATTTTGGCAGACTGCAGTTAAGTGTTACTGTTTTGAGAAGTAAAGAAAATGATCGATCTCTGTCACATACCAATGAAAATTTCATGTGGCAAAGAACACTCTATGGATGTTCATATGGTGTGGAATGTGATACGAAAAAATTGAGACTGGTGAACCAAAATATAGTTTACTTGACCTATTTTTATAAATGGTTTCATCACTAGATCATCATTAGTGAATGTTGTGCTGAACTGAGCTCTGAACCAACTGTGGAAGACTGTGGTACCTGTGATGGTTGTCAAAAAATTAATGAACTGCATTTAATTTTAATTTCATGAGTGTATGGAAATGTGTTGGACAGATTTATTTAGGGTGGGGAAGGGGCTGGTTATTTGCGTGCAAGTAGGAGCAAGTTTTTATTCTGGGTGTGTTCCTTTTTGTGTTATGTAACTATGGAACTGCCAACCTTGCCAAATGGGGATGATTGCTTGCTTCACCAATACAGATTGCTATGCCATAGGCACAACCACAATGGAGGAGTACCCGTGGATAGGCAAGTCTAATGTGTATTACTTGAAATGGGGCAACAGCCTTTTCACGGGTTGCATGAGGGGGAGGGGGATGCAACAGTCCGGATGACTGAAGTATCTGGTCTTGTAAAATTACACAAATGTCCTTGCTTCTTCTTCTTTTTTTTTTTTAGGGCGCAAAACTGCTATGGTCATTAGCACCCAGCCCGTGACTTAGGAAACAGTAAAAAACAGAAATTGAAAACCAGCAGCAATGGGAACAAAGTCATAAAATTGGAGAAACTAAAAGCAGAAGGAAGACTTAAAAATCCACTACAGAAAGGGGTTGGTAGTCCCCAAAAAAAAAGCTTCAAATGACTAACATCATTTCACTGGCACTAATAAACTGGAGAGCGCGGTCGGCTGAGCGCGTGTCATCTGCTAAAATCGACGATAGATCAGGCGATAGCTGTAGACGGGAGCGTAACGGATTAAAATAGGGGCACTCAATTAAAAGGTGTCTTACTGTCCACAGCTGAGAGCAGTGGGGACAGAGTGGGGGAGGATCGCCGCTTAAAAGATGTCGATGGCTAAAAAGACAGTGCCCTATCTGGAATCTAGTTAAAATTACCTCCTCCCGACGACGTGTTCGGGAGGAAGAGGTCCAAGCACAAGGAAGAGCTTTCACGTCCCGCAATTTATTATGGGTAAGTGTCGACCAATGCGTGTGCCATAAATGAACAACACGTTGACATAGAACGCTCCGTAGATCGGCGAAGGGAATCGATTGAATAGCTGGCCGAGGAAGAGAGACTGCAGCCTTGGCTGCAATATCGGCCGCCTCATTTCCACAGATACCAACGTGTCCCGGGAGCCAGAGGAACGCCACCGAGACACCCCCCAGGTGGAGCAAGCAAAGACAGTCCTGAATCCGGTGGACCAGAGGGTGCACAGGATAAAGAGCTTGGAGACTGAGGAGAGAGCTGAGAGAATCTGAGCAGATAACGTACTGTATCCGCTGATGGCGGCGGATGCAGTGGACAGCCTGGAGAACAGCGTAAAGCTCCGCGGTATAAACCGAACACTGGTCGGGAAGCCGAAAGTGATTTGGGGTGTCGCCAACAATATAGGCACTCCCTACACCTAACGATGTTTTCGAGCCGTCGGTGTAAATAAATGTGGCGTCCGTCATTTGTGCACATAGAGCAGCAAATGCCCGACGATAAACAAGTGGAGGGGTACCATCCTTGGGAAATCGACAAAGGTCACGGAGCAGGCAGATCCGGGGACGGAGCCAAGGCGGTGCTGTACCCCAAGTTGTTAAGAAGGTTTTAGGAAAGCGGAAGGAAAGAGAATGGAGCAGTTGACGGAAGCGGACTCCCGGTGGTAGTAGGGAGGAGGGGCGGCCTGCATACCCTACATCAAAGGAGGCGTCGAAAAAAATGTCATGGGCTGGATTAGCAGGCATGGAAGACAGATGGCTAGCATAACTACTCAGAAGGACTGCTCGCCGATTGGACAGCGGAGGTTTAGCAGTCTCAGCATAAAGGCTTTCCACAGGGCTAGTGTAAAAAGCTCCAGACACTAAACGTAATCCACGGTGGTGGATAGAGTCGAGACGCCGAAGAATAGACAGCCAAGCAGAGGAGTAGACTATGCTTCCATAATCCAATTTCGAGAGCACTAAGGCGCGATAGAGGCGGAGAAGGACCACTCGGTCCGCTCCCCAGGAGGTACCATTCAGGACACGGAGGGTGTTAAGGGATCGCAGACAGCGAGCCGAAAGATAGGAAACGTGGGAGGACCAGCACAGTTTTCTGTCAAACATAAGACCCAAGAATTTAGCGACGTCTGAAAACGGAAGGTTGACAGGACCTAGATTTAAGGAGGGCGGAAGAAACTCCTTACGTCGCCAAAAATTAACACAACCGGTCTTACTGGGAGAGAAACGGAAGCCGGTTTCGATGCTCCAAGAGTGGAGGCGATCGAGACATCCTTGAAGACGTCGTTCAAGAAGTCTGGTCCGTTGAGAGCTGTAGTAGATCACAAAATTGTCCACAAAGAGGGAGCCCGAGACATCAGGAAGAAGACAATCCATAATTGGATTAATGGCAATGGCAAACAGTACAACACTCAGCACGGAGCCCTGGGATACCCCGTTTTCTTGGGAGAAAGTACGGGAGAGAGTAGTGTTCACCCGCACCCTAAATGTGCGCTCTGCCATAAATTCGCGAAGAAAAAGGGGTAGCCGACCTCAAAAGCCCCAAGAGAACAGTGTGCGGAGGATGCCTGTCCTCCAACAGGTACCATATGCTCTCTCCAGATCAAAAAATATTGCTACTGTTTGGCGTTTCCGGAGAAAATTGTTCATGATATAAGTGGAGAGAGCAACAAGATGGTCAACTGCAGAACGATGCTTTCGGAATCCGTATTGGGCAGGTGTTAAAAGACTGCGTGATTCCAGCCACCACACTAAACGGTAATTCACCATACGCTCCAAAACCTTACAGGCACTACTCGTGAGAGAAATGGGGCGATAGCTAGAGGGGAGTAGTTTGTCCTTTCCAGGTTTCGGAACAGGAACGACGAGAGCTTCCCGCCATCGTCTGGGAAAAGTACTGTCGGTCCAAATTCGATTATAAAGGCGAAGGAGGTAACGCAGACTATGGGTTGATAAATGCAGCAACATTTGGACGTGGATACCATCCAGTCCTGGGGCGGAGGAGCGAGAAGAAGAGAGTGCATGTTGGAGTTCCCGCATGGAGGAAACAGTATTATAGCTTTCGCGATTTTGAGAGGAGAAAGCAAGAGGTCGCACTTCCGCTGCACGTTTCTTCGGGAGAAACGCTGGCAGGTAATTGGAAGAGCTCGAAATCTCAGCAAAGTGCTGACCCAACGAGTTAGAAATTGCGACGGGGTCTACTAATGTATCATGCGCGACAGTGAGCCCAGAGACCGGGGAGAAACTAGACGCGCCTGAGAACCGTTGAAGCCGACTCCAAACTTCCGAGGAGGAAGTGAAGGTGTTAAATGAGCTAATAAAGAATTTCCAGCTTGCCTTCTTGCTATCGCGGATGACACGACGGCATCGCGCACGGAACTGCTTATAGCGGATACAGTTGGCCAAAGTAGGATGGTGGCGGAAAACGCGGAGAGCACGTCGCCGCTCACGTATTGCATCAGGGCATGCCTCGTTCCACCAAGGAACTGGGGGGCGCCGGGCCAATTCAGAGGTGAGTGTTCCGCAGCTGTAAGAATAACGTCGGTAATATGGGTGACCTCATCGTCGACGCTGGGAAAGTGACGGTCATCGAATGTCGCTAGAGACGAAAAAAGTGTCCAATCAGCTTGAGCAAACTTCCAGCGTCGCGGGCGCATGTATGGCAGTTGAGGCTGCAGTCGAAGGACACATGGAAAGTGGTCACTCGAGTGTGTATCATCAAGGGCGAACCATTCGAAGCGCCGAGCTAGCGGAACAGTACCGACCGCAAGGTCCAAATGAGATAAATTTGTTGTGGAGGCAGATAAAAATGTAGGGACCCCAGTGTTGAGGCAAACTAGACCTGCTTGGTGGAAGACGTCTAGCAATAGTGAGCCACTTGGACAAGGATGTGGAGATCCCCAAAGCGGGTGGTGGGCATTGAAGTCCCCAACCAGCAAATAGGGGGGTGGAAGCTGACCAAGAAGATGAAGGAGATCAGCTCATGCCATTGGTGTGGACGATGGAATGTATACAGTACAAAGAGAGAACGTGTATCCGGAAAGGGAAAGACCGACGGCAACAGCTTGGAAGGAAGTGTTTAAATGGATTGGGTAATAATGGAGAGTTTCATGGAGAAGAATCATGAGTCCTCCATGTGCTGGAGTGCCTTCAACAGAGGGGAGATCATATCGGACGGACTGAAAATGAGGGAGAACAAAGCGGTCATGGGGACGCTGCTTTGTTTCCTGAAGACAGAAGATGACCGGCGAGTAGGATCGTAAGAGGATCGACAATTCATCCCGATTGGCTCGAATATCGCGGATATTCCAGTGGATAATGGACATAGGGTGAACAGAAAATGGAGGAATGTGACCAAGGGTGCTGTCAACTCAACGACTGCTCAGAGCTTGCGACCGACAGCATGGAATGGCATTCAGCCGAAGGCAGAAGATCCTGATCCATAGGTTGGTCAGGAGCAGCTCCTGCCACCAGCGATCGGCCGGTTGACCGGCCACCAGCAGTGCGCCTCGGCGACACAGAAGACGGCCGAGGGCGATTTCCGCCAGGTGGTGCTGTAGATGGGACACGCCTTGGCGGAGGAGGAGAGGAACTGGGTTTCTTTGTAGCCTTCTTGGAAGTATGACGCTTAGAGGAGGAGGAACCGATGGTTGTGAAGTTGTGGTACGTAAAAACTCTTCACGAGTATGCTCCTTTTTCGAAGTCTTCGTGTCTGACTTTTGGGCATGAGATTTAGCAGAACCCGACGAAGGGTGAGCCATAGAGTGGGCAGGCGAAAGTGGTGAGGTTGAACGGGCGATCTTTGTGCTGGCCGATCTGATGACCGTCGCACTAAAGGTGAGGTCGCAAGTCTGCGTGGCCGCCTCCTTTGTTGGCCGAGGAGAAGCAAGGACAGTGCTGTATTTTCCTGTCTGAGGCACGGTGGGCTGTCGACTGGCGAATAATTTTCGAGCAGCAAAGGTCGACACCTTTTCCTTCACTCTTATTTCCTGGATGAGCTTTTCGTCCTTAAAAACGGGGCAATCTCGAGAGGAAGCAGCGTGGTCACCCATACAGTTGATGCAGCGAGGGGATGGAGGTGGACAAGCACCCTCATGGGCATCCTTGCCACACGTAACACATTTGGCCGGATTGGAACAGGACTGGCTGGTGTGACTGAACGGCTGACATCGATAGCAACGCATAGGGTTTGGGACGTAAGGGCGAACGGAAATTATCTCATAGTCTGCTTTGATTTTCGATGGGAGTTGAACTTCGTCAAACGTCAAGAAGACAGTGCGGGTTGGAATGATGTTCGCGTCAACCCTTTTCATAACCCTATGAACAGCCGTTACGCCCTGGTCAGACAGGTAGTGCTGAATTTCTTCGTCAGACAATCCATCGAGGGAGCGTGTATAAACGACTCCACGCGAGGAATTTAAGGTACGGTGCGGTTCCAGCCGGACAGGGAAGGTGTGTAGTAGTGACGTACGCAGCAATTTTTGTGCCTGGAGAGCACTGACTGTTTCTAACAGCAGGGTGCCATTCCGTAATCTGGAACAAGACTTTACAGGACCTGCAATTGCATCGACACCTTTCTGAATAATGAAAGCGTTGACCATGGAGAAGTCGTGACCTTCGTCAGACCGAGAAACAACAAGGAACTGTGGCAACGATGGAAGAACTGACTGTGGCTGAGACTCAGTGAACTTACGTTTGTGAGCAGACATAGTGGAAGGTGAGGAAACCATTGCGGAAGAATCCCCCATGATTACCGGCGTCTCCGATGGCGCACTCCTTCCTTGTGGGGGCCCTTATTGAGGGCACTCCCGCCTTAGGTTATTGTTCACACCTCAGGTCACACCTCCCGACAAACGGACAGAGGGACCAATCGGCACTTTCGGAAGGTATCAGCTCGGGTAATAACCCCTCCCTGGGCCTGGCTGTTACCAGGGGGTACATACGTGTCCTACCTGTCTACCCAGGGCGGGGAATTACGCGTTACACCGTCACCGGCTACGCATGGAAGTGCGTGGGTCGGCCTTCAGATTCGCACAGGGAGGAAAAAAGAGAAAGGGAAAGGAAAGAAGAGGGGTCTCAAACGCCGCAGCGGAGAAAAGGGCAAAGAGAAGACGGAAGGAAAAGAGAAGGACAGAGGAAGGACGAAGACTTGCAAGTGTAGAAAGCAAGGAATTTGTAACAGTTTCGAGCATCCGTCTCCGGACGTAGGCACAAACCATACTCCCAGAGGGGGAGAAAGGGAAGGAAAGAGCCAGAGGTGAGGGGGAGTCGTGTGAAGTTAGCACCCCTTTTTTCCAGAAATATACATTTTTTTCAGAGTTCTTGATAGATATGGCATAGTTCTAGAGTTCTTTGTACAAAATTTCAATAGTTCTGCAGAATTTAGCGAAGAAAACAACAATATTCGAAAAAAATTTCGTATCGAAAACGTTCTTTGGCAATTTCCGCAAAATGTAAATAAGTACAAGAGTTCTGAGCACAGTTATGAATAGAGCTCCAAGAGTTCTTTCGAAAATCCAAGTAACATTTTTTTGTGCAGCTAATAGTTTACGAGATAATTGCATTTTAATGAGAAAATCTTTTCACTTACTGTGAAGTTGGCACCCTTTTTTTCAGAAATATATATTTTTTTCAGAGTTCTTGATAGATATGGCATAGTTCTAGAGTTCTTTGTACAAAATTTCAATAGTTCTGCAGAATTTAGCGAAGAAAACAACTAAATTCGAAAAAATTTTCGTATCGAAAACATTTTTTGTCAATTTTCGTAAAAATTAAACTTGTACAACAGTTCTGAGGACAGTTCTGAACAGAACCCCAAGAGCTCTATCGAAAATCCCAACAACATTTTTCTATGACGATAATGGTTTGAGATAAATTGATTTAATATGGGACACACTTTCTTTACGGAAAATATAAATATATTCGCACAACAGTTCTGATGACAGTTCTGGACACCACGTGAAGAGTTCTATCGAAAACCCTAGTGAAATTTTTTTGTGCAGGTAATAGTTTAAGAGGTGATTGCAACTTAATTAAGAATGCCATAAGAGCTCCTACTGTGAAGCTGGCACCCTTTTTTTCACAAATGTATACTTTTTTCAGATTTCTTGATAGATATGCCATAGTTCTAGAGTTCTTTGTACAAAATTTCAATAGTTCTGCAGAATTTAGCGACGAAAACAATATTCGAAAAAAATTTCGTATCGAAAATATTCTTTGTCAATTTTCGCAAATTTTAAATAAGTACAACAGTTCTGAGCACAGTTCTGAACAGAACTCCAAGAGTTCTATCGAAAAGCCAAGTAACGTTTTTTTTTGCAGCTAATAGTTTACGAGATAATTGCATTTTAATGAGAAAATCTTTTCACTTACTGTGAAGTTGGCACCCTTTTTTTTAGAAATATGTATTTTTTTCAGAGTTCTTGATAGATATGGCATAGTTCTAGAGTTCTTTGTACAAAATTTGAATAGTCCTGCATAATTTAGCGAAAAAAACAATACTCGAAAAATTTTTCGTATCGAATACATTCTTTGTCAAATTTCGCAAAAAGTAAATTCGTACAACAGTTCTGCACAGAACACCAAGAGCTCTATCGAAAATCCTAATAACATATTTTTGTGGCGATGATAGTTTATACGGTAACTGCTTTGATGTTAGACCCACTTTCTCCACAGAAAAAGTAAATTCGTTCAACAGTTTTGATGAACAGTTCTGGTTAACACGTCAAGACTTCTATCTATAATCATAATAACATTTTTTGTGGTTGTAATAGTTTGTATGGTAATTGATTAATTGTGGGGCACTCTTACTCAAAAAAAAAAATTATGTCTGTTCGTATGCTCTGATGCCAGCTCTGGATAGCATTGTAAGAGTTCTATCGAAAAAACTAGTAACATATTCTGTGCAGGTAATTGTTTACGTAGTAACTGCCATTATTAAGGAATGCTGATGAGCATTTCCCGTGAAGTTTGAACCCCTTTTACGATAAATATAAATTTTTTTCACAGTTCTTGATATATATGCAATAGTTCTAGATATCCCTGCTCAAAACACGAATAGTTCTACAGAATTTCGGGAAGAAAACAATAACACGGCAAAATTTTGGTATGGTAAAAAATTATTTGTCAGTTTGGAAAAAATAAATTTGTATAACAGTTCTGTTGGCAGTTCTGGATAGCACCGGAAGAGTTGCATTGAAAATGATAAGAACATTTTTGTGGCGATAATAGTTTATACAATAATTGTTTTAATCTGATACTCACTTTATCTACGAGGGCAGTTCAATAAGTAATGCAACACATTTTTTTTCTGAAACAGGGGTTGTTTTGTTCAGCATGGAAATACACCAGGTTATTCCCCAATCTTTTAGCTACACAACACTATTTTTCAACGTAATCTCCATTCAATGCTACGGCCTTACGCCACCTTGAAATGAGGGCCTGTATGCCTGCACGGTACCATTCCACTGGTCGATGTCGGAGCCAACGTCGTACTGCATCAATAACTTCTTCATCATCCGCATAGTGCCTCCCACGGATTGCGTCCTTCATTGGGCCAAACATATGGAAATCCGACGGTGCGAGATCGGGGCTGTAGGGTGCATGAGGAAGAACAGTCCACTGAAGTTTTGTGAGCTCCTCTCGGGTGCGAAGACTTGTGTGAGGTCTTGCGTTGTCACGAAGAAGGAGAAGTTCGTTCAGATTTTTGTGCCTACGAACACACTGAAGTCGTTTCTTCAATTTCTGAAGAGTAGCACAATACACTTCAGAGTTGATCGTTTGACCACGGGGAAGGACATCGAACAGAATAACCTCTTCAGCGTCCCAGAAGACTGTAAGCATGACTTTACCGGCTGAGGGTGTGGCTTTAAACTTTTTCTCGGTAGGGGAGTGGGTGTGGCGCCACTCCATCGATTGCCGTTTTGTTTCAGGTTCGAAGTGATGAACCCATGTTTCATCGCCTGTAACAATCTTTGACAAGAAGTTGTCACCCTCAGCCACATGACGAGCAAGCAATTCCGCACAGATGGTTCTCCTTTGCTCTTTATGGTGTTCGGTTAGACAACGAGGGACCCAGCGGGAACAAACCTTTGAATATCCCAACTGGTGAACAATTGTGACAGCACTACCAACAGAGATGTCAAGTTGAGCACTGAGTTGTTCGACGGTGATCCGTCGATCATCTCGAACGAGTGTGTTCGCACGCTCCGCCATTGCAGGAGTCACAGCTGTGCACGGCCGGCCCGCACGCGGGAGATCAGACAGTCTTGCTTGACCTTGCGGCGATGATGACACACGCTTTGCCCAACGACTCACCGTGCTTTTGTCCACTGCCAGATCACCGTAGACATTCTGCAAGCGCCTATGAATATCTGAGATGCCCTGGTTTTCCGCCAAAAGAAACTCGATCACTGCCCGTTGTTTGCAACGCACATCCGTTACAGACGCCATTTTAACAGCTCCGTACAGCGCTGCCACCTGTTGGAAGTCAATGAAACTGTACGAGACGAAGCGGGAATGTTTGAAAATATTCCACAAGAAATTTCCGGTTTTTTCAACCAAAATTGGCCGAGAAAAAAAATGTGTTGCATTACTTATTGAACTGCCCTCGTAATATAGCAAAATTCGTAGAATAGTTCTGATGACAGTTCTGAATATCACCCACAGAGTTCTACCAAAAACTATAATAACATTATTTGTGACGATGACATTATATGAGATAATTAATGTGGGACTCACTTTTGTCATGTAAAAGTAATAAATTCGTACAAAAGATCTGACGGCATTTCTTAATACGACCCTAAGAGTTCTACCGACAACTGTAATAACATTTTTTGTGGGGATAACAGTTAATGAGATAATAGCATTTTCGAGAGACCCACTTGGTCTACATTATAATAAATTGGCACAACCCTTTTGCTGCCAGTTCTGGGTAGCACCGAAAGAGTTCTTTTAAAAACCCTCATAACATTTTTATGGTGCCAGTAGATTATGAAATAGATTGTGTGTTCACTCTGCAGTGGGTGTGCGCCGATGTGAAACTTACTGGCAGATAAAAACTGTGTGCCGGACCGGGTCTCTAACCCCAGGCTGTGACCAAAGAATATCGTCACAATATCCTTTCGTCCAGGAGTGCTTCTTCTGCAATTTTCGTAGGACAACTTCTACGAAATTGGGAACGCAGGAGATGAAGTACTGCTGGAAGTACAGCTATGAGTACGATCGTAAATTCTCACTTTTATTTTGGAAAACCGAAAATCGAAAACCGGATGTATATTCTACTAAATACAAAAAGTCTAAATGTTCAGCACTATACAAATGCCAGTACACCTTCTTAAGACTGACTGTAGTAACTGTAGGTGGAAGCGTGGGATATGCACGCTTAGATGATTCAAGGAGAGAAGGCTCGTCAGTGCAAAACAAACAGATGGCTGAGAGAGCAGATACATTCACACGCGCCACTAACCAGATAGTGTCACACCTGTCGAGAATCGCACCAGAGGTACAATGAGCTGTGGTGGAGTGCTGTTGGCGTGGTTACCACGCAACTTACTTGATGGGCATCAATACACCGTTATATTAATGTACAATACTTGAGAAATAATGTCATTCACACACTCCGAGTTCCTTTATAACTCAGTACTAGACTAAATTACCGGCCTGGTGATAAGCAGCCTATGTACCTCACCGACTACACATCTTCGTGTTATAAGAAAAAAAAGAGAAAAATACCAAGGGACACAAAATATGAATCCGGATAAACCGGAAATCCGGATTATTGAGGACCAAATAAACAAGGTTCTTATTTACAAATTTCGAACTTCTTATTAACTTTAATACTGTATCGCCTCAACATTATAACACCTCTATCAGTCATGTATTGAATTAGGATTTAAACATACTACTTAGTTCGTTTGTACGATATATTCAGTAAATATACTTACATTTCTATACATTGTAAAGACTTTTAACTCTCGCTGTAGTGTAACTCATCAAACTTCCACACTTCCTTTCTAACTAGAACAAATGTTTGCAACAATATTAACGACATCAATTTCAAATTTATTCGTTACACACAGCACATGTTTTTATGTATCCTAGCGGCTGGTGATGTTGCAATATAACTTTCATCCATGAGGGTCCTGGGCATATTTTTAGCTGTTAGTGGGTCCTGGATGTCATGAGAGTTCAAAACAATTACTGTTTTACGTGATAAAATTCATCTGGTTCTTCCTGATTCTAAAAATATACACTTCATGTGTGCCTTTCATTGTTGTATGTATGATTCAGTATCGACGCTAATGCTCTCTTGATGAGATATGAGCTGATTGCTCGTTTTTATCCACTGTGCCCTTTCGTATTTCATTTCAGCGATTAGTTTATTTGTTTATCAACGTAGTAAGTAGTACAAAGCTAATCCAGAATGTAAACTGCACTTAAATTCTGTTTGAACTGTTTAATAGTCAGTGTCCGCTGTCTGAACGTCAAATATCAGATTAATACACTGCGCCTGGTTGCGTTATTTTATAGGAATTTTATTATTTTAAGTGGGAAGTACTAGATAATGTTGAAGAAATTCGAAGCATATTGTTCGAAGAGCATAATATTATTCGAAATTTACCTGTACCAATAGGTGCAGCCAAAGCAGCATTTGTGATGCTGTAATTACCTCATAGATAACGATATTTGTCTATTGTAGTTTTGCATTCCAATCAGAATTTTGAGAGCATCAAAGCCTCATTTCAGCGTGAGAGAGGGGTAAAATCAATAGATGATATTGAATTGAAAGCCTTCATCAGTCTCTTGTTTTTAATTGTTGTTAACAAAAGTAACAGATAAAGCCTGGAAGATCTGTGTGGAACTGATGGTGATGGCATTGAAAAATTTCACCTCGCAAACGAACATAAAACGTTTCAAATTTATTCTGGAGAGCCTTAGATTTTACAGTCGCACTATTCGTGATGAAAGGAGACAATTAGACAAGCTAACAGCTATTCGGGAAATATTTACTGTGTTTGTACGCAACTACCACAAATCTTACACCCTTGGAGAAAATGTTACAGTAGGCAAGAAGCTGGAAGGATTCTGTGGAAGGTACAGTTTTCGCCAATATGTATCAATCAAAACAAACGAGTATGGATTCTTAAGTGTGGATTCTTAAGTATTTTACCTGTACAATTTGGAAATATACGCTGTGTTGCAACCAGAAGGATTTACCAACTGAGCAATAAACAATTTGATGTTGTTCTGTGACTGTGTAAACCTATATATCAGTCAGGTCGAAATGTGAAAGCGGACAACTGGTTTACTAGTACTGGAATGATAATAGAGCTATGAAGGGAGAGTTTTTCTTTTGTTGGCATGATGAAGAAAAACAAGTGTGGAGATTTCTCTAGAGTTTGCTATCAGTAAAAGAAGGGCTGCCCACATTTCCTTTTTTGACTTCCACAAGACTGAACTCTAGTTTCCTCCGTACCTAAAAGGGGAAGTGAGTGATCCAGGCATCACGTTTGCATGAAGATAATTCGATAGATGCTGACATTGTAGATAAACGGAAGCCATCCACCGTAAATTTTAAAATAGCGTTAAGTGTAGTATTTTCACAGCGGATAAGCCGAATGCTTTGTACAACGCTGCAAGAAATGTGCGCCGCTGGTCAATGGTTGTATTTTTGTAATGATCAGTACAGTTGGAATCTATACACAAGTGATTTATTGTGGCAACAGGAAGAATTGTATCAAAAGGAAGGGTTCCTGAATCAGCTTTGTTATACAATGTTGTTTTCTTCGCTAAATTCTGCAGAACTATTGAAATTTTGTACCGAGAACTATATAACTATGACTTATCTATCAAAAACTCTGAAAAAAATATATATTTCTGAAAAAAAGGGTGCCAGCTTCACAGTAGGAGCTGTTATGGGGTTCTTAATTAAGTTGCGATTACCTCTTAAACTATTACCTGCACTAAAAAATTCTACTAGGAATTTCGATAGAACTCTTCACGTGGTGTCCAGAACTGTCATCAGAACTGTTGTACGAATATATTTATATTTTCTGTAGAGAAAGTGTGTCCCACATTAAATCAATTTATCACAAACTATTATCGCCATAGAAAAATGTTATTAGGATTTTCGATAGAGCTCTTGGGGTTCTGTTCAGAACTGTCCTCAGAACTGTTGTACCAGTTTAATTTTTGCGAAAATTGACAAAAAATGATTTCGATAGAAAATTTTTTTCGAGTATTGTTGTTTTCTTCCCTAAATTCTGCAGAACTATTGAAATTTTGTACAAAGAACTCTAGAACTATGGCATACCTGTCAAGAACTGTGAAAGAAATATTTATTTCTGAAGAAAAGGGTGCCAACTTCACAGTAAATGAAAAGATTTTCTCCTTAAATTGCAATTATTTCGTAAACTATTAGCTGCACAAAAAAATGTTAATTGGGTTTTCGATAGAACTCTTGGAGTTCTGTTCAGAACTGTGCTCAGAACTGTTGTACTTATTTACAATTTGCGAAAATAGACGAAGAATGTTTTCGATACGAAAATTTTTTCGAATATTGTTTACGTCGCTAAATTTTGCAGAACTATTGAAATTTTGTACAAAGAACTCTAGAACTATGGCATATCTATCAAAAAATCTGAAAAAAGTATACATTTCTGAAAAAAAGGGTGCCAACTTCACAGTAAGTGAAAAGATTTTCTCCTTAAATTGCAATTATCTCGTAAACTATTAGCTGCACAAAAAAATGTTAATAGGGTTTTCGATAGAACTCTTGGAGTTCTGTTCAGAACTGTGCTCAGAACTGTTGTACTTTGCGAAAATTGACGAAGAATGTCTTCGATACGAAAATTTTTTGAATATTGTTTTCGTCGCTAAATTTTGCAGAACTATTGAAATTTTGCACAAAGAACTCTAGAACTATGCCATATCTATCAAGAACTCTGAAAAAAATGTATATTTCTCGAAAAAGGGGTGCTAACTTCACACGACTGTGAGGGGGGTGGGGCGAAGATGGGGAACGGGGAAGGATGCGGAAAGGGAAGGTATGCAGCCCGGAAAGGAAGGAGGGCCACATTAGCTCGGTGTCCCGTGCTCGCAACGCACGTGCCCACAAAAGAGTTGTGGACCCCCTGGGGGGAAATGTCCTTGCTGTGCTGGTACAGGGAATAGTTGGCAAGGGAAAACTAAGCTGTTATTTTTCCCATTTTTCCCCAGAGGATGAAGTTAGATATTGTGGAAATTAATGAAGTGCCGTGCCAGGAAGAACAGGGTTTCTGTACAGCTGAGTACCAAAAAATCAAAAGCAGTAATGCACAAGCAGGTCCAATAATAAATCAAAAAATAGGAATGCAGGTGAGCTATGATTAAAAGCATAGTGAATGCATTATCATAGCCAACGTAGAAACAAAGCCAACACACACCACAGTAGTGGTTCAGTTTATATGCCAACTAATTGTGCTGATGAAGAGATTGCAAGAATGTTTGATGAAATAATAGAAATTATTCATATAGTTCCATGATACAAAAATTTAACTATGATAGGAGATTTGAATCCAAAAGTAGGAAAAGGAAGAGATGGGAAAATAGTAAGACACTGACTGTGAGAAAGGATTGGTTGGTTTTGGGGTTTGATGGGTGCTAAACATCGAGGTCATCAGTCCCCTGTTCCAAACAGACATACTTGTAAAAGGCCTATACAGTAAAAGCGTAACCTCTGCACCCAGAGCAAAGGAACACCAAGGGGTACAGAGCTAAAATGAACACTGCAGTAACACAAAATAGAGGACACTTAAAAGGAGCAGAGCAAATAGTTGACTAGAGTAAAACAGACTACAGTGGTTGATGGATCAGGTAAAATGTCAACCACACAACTACAAACAAAGAACCTCCAGCTGGAAAGTGTAGATAGAGGTACCAACACAACTTGTTACCATAAAAGACACTATTTTGGTATCCATGTAACAATTAAAAGTCGCTGGAGTGGGTGTAGCCTGAGAAATCATGCGAGAGCCCACACTAGAGTGAGTGATAAAACCCAGCTGTACAGATAAAATGTAAAACTGAGTCAGCTAAAGAGGCACCGTCACCTAGAATTAAAGGAAGTGCAGCTGGTAAATTAAAGGGCTGCTGCAAGGAGCCTAACAGGGGGCAGTCCATCAGAAGATGGATCACTGTCAGCACTGCATCACAGCGACACTTGGATGGGTTCTCACAACGAAGGAGGTAGCTGTGGGTCAACCGTGTATGTCCAATTCGGAGACGGCAGAGAACAACTGAGTCCCTACACGTGCCCCTCAAGGATGAGTTCCATACGGCCATGGACGACTTGACCATGCGGAGCTTATTTGGCGTGTTCAAGACAGGCCATTCAGGGCTCCAGACATCGCGAACCTTGCGATGTAGGGCTGACCAGAGGTCCCTTTCCATGAGACCAAGCTCCAGGGGTGACAAAGTGGTGGCCTGCTTGGCCAACCGATCGACACATTCGTTTCCTGGAATGCTGATGTGGACTGGGGTCCACACAAACGCCGCTGAACGACCACATTCGGTGAGAGCAAAATCATCATCTTGAATACCGCGAGCCAAAGGGTTCCGAGAAAAACACTGGTCGAGTGCTTGCAATCCACCCAGGGAGTCACTGCATATGACAAATGACTCCCCAGGGCAGCAGGAAAGGGAGCGAGTGCACAATAAAGAGCAACCAGCTACGCAGTGAAAACACTGCTCCCACAAGGCAGAGAATGCTGCTCAACGTAGTTGCCGTGGATGTCAGCAAACCCAGTGCATCCATCGACCACAGAACTATCGGTGTAGACTACATCTGCATCAGGAAACGTGGCAAGAAGAGCCAGGAAATGTTGACTGGCAGGTGGAACGGAGGACTTGTAGTCGCAGGACAAATCGAAGCAAAGCCGCAAGCGAGGGAGGGACCAAGGAGGGGTAGAAGAAGAGGGCCGGAAGGATGGAGGAAGGGACTCAAGTGACAAGAGAAGGGAACGAATGCGGACCGCGATCGGGAGACCCGACCTAGGCCGCAGTTGTGGGGAGGGGAGTGCAGAAGATGGAAAAAGGAGCCTGCGGTTTGGGTGGTCGGGCAAAGCGTGGACACAGGCGATGTATGACGCAAGCAACTGTTGTCGGTGGAATCGCAGGGGAGGGATTCCAGCTTCTACAAGAAGGCTAGTCACCAGACTAGTACAGAAGGCACCTATCGCCAGTCTGACACCACAATGGAGAATCGGGTCGAGGATCTGCAATGTTGAAGGTGCTGCTGAGTTGTACACCATGCTCCCGTAGTCGAGACGCGACTGGACTAAGGCCTTATAGAGCTGTAGGAGGGTTGTACGTGCAGCCCCCCAAATGGTGTGGCTGAAGCAGAGAAGGATGTTGAGGTGCCGCCAGCACTGTTGTTTAAGCTTGCGAAGATGAGGTGTCTAAGTGAGCTGAGCATCAAACAGCACGCCAAGAAAGCGATGCGTCTCCTCGATACGAAGGAGTTCATTGGCAAAGTAGAGCTCTGGATGGAGGAGGCTGATAACTGAAAACCATGGTTCGATGCCCAAAAATGTGCCTTATGGATAGCTCCCCGCAGCCGCCGTTCAGCGACACTGATGCTTGGGGAACTGTAATAAAGACAAAAGTCATCGGTATATAGAGAGGAACAGACCGATGAGCCCACCGCAACCGCAAGACCATTAATCGCCACCAAAAAGAGGGGAACACTGAGAACAGAGCCCTGCGGGACACTGTTCTCCTGAGTATGAGCAGTGCTAAAATAAGTGCCAACTCTAACCTGAAAGGAGCGATGGGAGAGGAAATTCCGTATAAAAATCGGACGTGGACCCCGTAAGCCCAATTCGTGCAGCGTAGCAAGGATATGATGGCGCCAGGTAGTATCGTACGCCTTCCGAAGATCAAAGTAAACAGCAACTAGTTGTTCTCGCCGAGTAAAAGCTGTATGAATAGCCGACTCTAGCGAGGCTAAATTGTCGATCGATAGATCGCTGAGCGGCCCTGATGGAAGCCCCTGTTGCTGGGCCAGGAGGCCCTGAGCTACGAGGATCCACATGAGCCGTCAACTCACCATCCATTCCAGGAGTTTGCACATAACGTTGGTAAGGCTGATAGGGCGATGGCTATCAACCACCAACGAATCTGCACCAGGTTTCAGCACCGGGATGGTAACACTATCCTGCCAACAAGTTGGGAAAACGCCCTCCGTCCAGATGCAGTTAAACAGGGCGAGTAATTCACCCTGACAGTGCGCCGAGAGATGGTGAAGGTTGTGAATTCGGTCTGGACCTAGAGAGGTATCGGGGCAAGCTGTAAGGGCACTTTGGAACTCCCATTCAGTAAACGGGGCATTGTACCATTCCCAATGGTGCGTGCGAAACGACAACTGCATAGCTCAGCCAGCTCTTTAATGGCGCAGAATTCTGCACTGTAGCCTGCTGTCACGGAAATACAAGCGAAGTACTCTGCCAGATGTTCGGCGATGGCAATTGGGTCAGTACAAAGTGTACCCCGAAGAGAAAGGCAAGGGACAGACGCATGAGGGCGAAAGCCAAAAATGCGCCGAACCCACGACCACACCTGAGATGGGGAGGTGCGAGAACCTATGGAGGCAACATATCGTTCCCAGCAGTCCTGTTTGCTCCCTGCCGCCTTTGGATAAGCAGCTGCAGCAGCAAGTCGTATACTCCTAGCTCACTCATTTGTTACATAGTTTAATTCTTAATTTCTTTGCCTGTTTTTGGTACTTGCATTGTTTAATTCATAAATTTTGGGCGTATTATAGTATTTGAGAGTTGTAGCATCGCGTTTTAGTACCTGAATAGTGTAAATTCGCGTAAATTCCGCCGCCGAGCAGTGTCAGCAGTGCGCAAGTAGCAGCATTACTGCATTTATTAGGCAATCTTGTATTTTAATAACCGTTTAAATTTTGTCGATTTGTTTACGCTCTCTTTAGATTAGTTCAGACGTTCTTTGCAAAACAGTTTTTAGCATGGATAGGGACTGCAACTGCTGTGTTCGGATGCAGGCTGAGTTGGCATCCCTTCGCTCCCAGCTTCAGGCAGTGTTGGCTTCGGTCAAACAGCTTGAGGCTGTTGCCAATGGGCATCACTGTGGGGGTCCGGATGGGCGTTTGTCGGGGACGGCCAGCTCGTCCCACGCATCCCCCGATCGGACTACGACTGTGGTTGCCCGGGATACTGCCCGCATTGAGGCTGATCCCTCACCTGTGGTAGAGTGGGAGGTCGTCTCAAGGTGTGGCAGGGGGCGAAAGACATTCCGGAGGGCTGAACGGAAGGCCTCTCCAGTTTGTCTGACGAACCGGTTTCAGGCTCTGTCTCAGCCTGATACTGATCTTCAGCCTGACATGGCTGCTTGTCCTGTTCCAGAGGTTGCCCCTCAGTCTGCAAGATCCGGGCGGTCGCAGAGGGAGGGCTTACTGGTAGTTGGGAGCTCCAACGTCAGGCGTGTAATGGGGCCCCTTAGGGAAATGGCAGCAAGAGAGGGGAAGAAAACCAATGTGCACTCCGTGTGCATACCGGGAGGAGTCATTCCAGATGTGGAAAGGGTCCTTCCGGATGCCATGAAGGGTACAGGGTGCACCCATCTGCAGGTGGTCGCTCATGTCGGCACCAATGATATGTGTCGCTATGGATCGGAGGAAATCCTCTCTGGCTTCCGGCGGCTATCTGATTTGGTGAAGACTGCCAGTCTCGCTAGTGGGATGAAAGCAGAGCTCACCATCTGCAGCATCGTCGACAGGACTGACTGCGGACCTTTGGTACAGAGCCGAGTGGAGGGTCTGAATCAGAGGCTGAGACGGTTCTGCGACCGTGTGGGCTGCAGATTCCTCGACTTGCGCCATAGGGTGGTGGGGTTTCGGGTTCCGCTGGATAGGTCAGGAGTCCACTACACGCAACAAGCGGCTACACGGGTAGCAGGGGTTGTGTGGCGTGGGCTGGGCGGTTTTTTAGGTTAGATGGCCTTGGGCAAGTACAGAAAGGGCAACAGCCTCAACGGGTGCGGGGCAAAGTCAGGACATGCGGGGACCAAGCAGCAATCGGCATTGTAATTGTCAACTGTTGAAGCTGCGTTGGTAAAGTACCAGAACTTCAAGCACTGATAGAAAGCACCGAAGCTGAAATCGTTATAGGTACAGAAAGCTGGCTTAAGCCAGAGATAAATTCTGCCGAAATTTTTACAAAGGTACAGACGGTCTTTAGAAAGGATAGATTGCATGCAACCGGTGGTGGAGTGTTCGTCGCTGTTAGTAGTAGTTTATCCAGTAGTGAAGTAGAGGTGGATACTTCCTGTGAATTATTATGGATGGAGGTTACACTCAAAAACCGAGCTAGGTTAATAATTGGCTCCTTTTACCGACCTCCCGACTCAGCAGCATTAGTGGCAGAACAACTGAGAGAAAATTTGGAATACATATAACATAAATTTTCTCAGCATGTTATAGTCTTAGGTGGAGATTTCAATTTACCAGATATAGACTGGGACACTCAGACGTTTAGGACGGGTGGTAGGGACAGAGCATCGAGTGACATTATACTGAGTGCACTATCCGAAAATTACCTTGAGCAATTAAACAGAGAACCGACTCATGGAGATAACATCTTGGACCTACTGATAACAAACAGACCCGAACTTTTCGACTCTGTATGTGCAGAACAGGGAATCAGTGATCATAAGGCCGTTGCAGTATCCCTGAATATGTAAGTTAATAGGAATATAAAAAAAGGGAGGAAGGTTTATCTATTTAGCAAGAGTAACAGAAGGCAGATTTCAGACTCCCTAACAGATCAAACGAAAATTTCTGTTCCGACACTGACAATGTTGAGTGTTTATGGAAAAAGTTCAAGGCAATCGTAAAATGCGTTTTAGACAGGTACGTGCCGAGTAAAACTGTGAGGGACGGGAAAAACCCACCGTGGTACAAACAACAAAGTTAGGAAACTACTGCGAAAGCAAAGAGAGCTTCACTCCAAGTGTAAACGCAGCCAAAACCTCTCAGACAAACAGAAGCTAAACAATGTCAAAGTTAGCGTAAGGAGGGCCATGCGTGAAGCGTTCAGTGAATTCGAAAGTAAAATTCTATGTACTTGACAGAAAATCCTAGGAAGTTCTGGTCTTACGTTAAATCAGTAAGTGGCTCGAAACAGCATATCCAGACACTACGGGATGATGATGGCATTGAAACAGAGGATGACACGCGTAAAGCTGAAATACTAAACACCTTTTTCCAAAGCTGTTTCACAGAGGAAGACCGCACTGCAGTTCCTTCTCTAAATCTTCGCACAAACGAAAAAACGGCTGACATCGAAATAAGTGTCCAAGGAATAGAAAAGCAACTGGAATCACTCAATAGAGGAAATTCCACTGGACGTGACGGGATACCAATTCGATTCTACACAGAGTACGCGAAAGAACTTGCCCCCCTTCTAACAGCTGTGTACCGCAAGTCTCTAGAGGAACGGAGGGTTCCAAATGATTGGAAAAGAGCACAGGTAGTCCCAGTCTTCAAGAAGGGTCATCGAGCAGATGCGCAAAACTATAGACCTATATCTCTGACGTCGATCTGTTGTAGAATTTCAGAACATGTTTTTTGCTCGAGTATCATGTCTTTTTGGAAACCCAGAATCTACTATGTAGGAATCAACATGGATTCCGGAAACAGCGATTGTGTGAGACCCAACTCCCTTTATTTGTTCATGAGACCCAGAAAATATTAGATACAGGCTCCCAGGTAGATGCTATTTTTCTTGACTTCCGGAAGGCGTTCGATACAGTTCCGCACTGTCGCCTGATAAACAAAGTAAGAGCCTACGGAATATCAGACCAGCTGTGTGGCTGGATTGAAGAGTTTTTAGCAAACAGAACACAGCATGTTGTTATCAATGGAGAGACGTCTACAGACGTTAAAGTAACCTCTGGCGTGCCACAGGGGAGTGTTATGGGACCATTGCTTTTCACAATATATATAAATGACTTAGTAGATAGTGTCGGAAGTTCCATGCGGCTTTTCGCGGATGATGCTGTAGTATACAGAAAAGTTGCAGCATTAGAAAATTGTAGCGAAATGCAGGAAGATCTGCAGCGGCTAGGCACTTGGTGCAGGGAGTGGCAACTGTCCCTTAACATAGACAAATGTAATGTATTGCGAATACATAGAAAGAAGGATCCTTTATTGTATGATTATATGATAGCGGAACAAACACTGGTAGCAGTTACTTCTGTAAAATATCTGGGAGTATGCGTGCGGAACGATTTGAAGTGGAATGATCATATAAAATTAATTGTTGGTAAGGTGGGTACCAGGTTGAGATTCATTGGGAGAGTGCTTAGAAAATGTAGTCCATCAACAAAGGAGGTGGCTCACAAAACACTCGTTCGACCTATACTTGAGTATTGCTCATCAGTGTGGGATCCGTACCAGATCGGTTTGACGGAGGAGATACAGAAGATCCAAAGAAGAGCGGCGCGTTTCGTCACAGGGTTATTTGGTAACCGTGATAGCGTTACGGAGATGTTTAATAAACTCAAGTGGCAGACTCTGCAAGAGAGGCGCTCTGCATCGCGGTGTAGCTTGCTCACCAGGTTTCAAGAGAGTGCGTTTCTGGATGAGGTATCGAATATATTGCTTCCCCCTACTTATACCTCCCGAGGAGATCACGAATGTAAAATTAGAGAGATTAGAGCGCGCACGGAGGCTTTCAGACAGTCGTTCTTCCCGCGAACCATACGCGACTGGAACAGGAAAGGGAGGTAATGACAGTGGCACGTAAAGTGCCCTCCGCCACACACCGTTGGGTGGCTTGCGGAGTATAAATGTAGATGTAGATGTAGAACCGCCGAGCCCGGGCCCGCAGCTGTTTAAAGGCAACCAGACTCTCTAGGGAAGGATGACACCAGTGTCGTTGCAGGGAATGCCGGCTATCCTGGATAGCTTCTGCAATCTCTGGTGTCCACCAAGGGACTGACTTACGCCTACGGGTACTTGAAGAACAGGGGACAGTTGCCTCGGCAGCAGAAACAATGGCCATAGTGACCTCGTCCACTGCCAAATCAATGTCATCAGGAAGCGGAGCAATGGCCATAGTAGCTGAGGTGTAGGCTGCCCAATCGGCTCCACGAAGAGACCATCTTGGCAGCTGGTCAGGGGGTTGGGATTGAAGAAGAGAAAGCAGGATAGGAAAGTGGTGGCTACCACAGAGGTCATTGTGGACCCTCCAACTGAGGTATGTAAGACGACCTGGGCTACTAAGAGAGAGGTCAATGGCCGAGTATGTGCCATGAGTCAAGCTAAAATATGTGGGCGCACCAGTGTTAAGAAGGCAAATGTCCTGCTGTGCCAAGAGAGCCTCAAGGTTCCTACCCTGGCCCTCTTAGCCACAAACAATCCAGAGCTAATAGAGAGCATCATGACTGATACAGGGATTAGTGATCACAAGGTCGTTGTAGCTAGGCTCAATACCGTTTCTTCCAAATCCACCAGAAACAAAGGCAAAATAATTTTACTTAAAAAAGCGGATAAAGTGTCACTAGAAGCCTTCCTAAGAGAGAATCTCCATTCCTTCCAAACTGACTATGCAAATGTAGACGAGATGTGGCTCAAATTCAAAGATACAGTAGCAACAGCAATTGAGAGATTCATACCTCATAAATTGGTAAGAGATGGAACTGATCCCCCATGGTACACAAAACAGGTTGGAACGCTGTTGCAGAGGCAACGGAAAAAGCATGCGAAGTTCAGAAGAACGCGAAATCCCGAAGATTGGCTAAAATTTACAGACGCGCGAAATTTGGCACGGACTTCAATGCGAGATGCCTTTAATAGGTTCCACAACGAAACATTGTCTCGAAATTTGGTACAAAATCCGAAGAAATTCTGGTCGTATGTAAAGTATACAAGCGGCAAGACGCAGTCAATACCTTCGCTGCGCAGTGCCAATGGTACTGTTACCGACGACTGTGCCGCTAAAGCGGAGTTATTGAACGCAGTTTTCCGAAATTCCTTCACCAGGGAAGACGAATGGAATATTCCAGAGTTTGAAACACGAACAGCTGCTAGCATGAGTTTCTTAGAAGTAGATACCTCAGGGGTTGTGAAGCAACTCAAATCGCTTGATACTGACAAGTCTTCTGGTCCAGGTTGTATACCGATTAGGTTCCTTTCAGATTACACTGATACAATAGCAATCATATATAACCGCTCGCTCACCGATAGATCTGTACCTACAGATTGGAAAATTGCGCAGGTCGCACCAGTGTTTAAGAAGGGTAGTAGGAGTAATCCATCGAACTACAGACCTATATCATTGACGTCGGTTTGCAGTAGGGTTTTGGAGCATATACTGTATTCAAACATTATGAATCACCTCGAAGGGAACGATCTATTGATACGTAATCAGCATGGTTTCAGAAAACATCGTTCTTGTGCAACACAGCTAGCTCTTTATTCGCACGAAGTAATGGCCGCTATCGACAGGGGATCTCAAGTTGATTCCGTATTTCTAGATTTCCGGAAAGCTTTTGACACCGTTCCTCACAAGCGACTTCTAATCAAGCTGCGGGCCTATGGGGTATCGTCTCAGTTGTGCGACTGGATTCGTGATTTCCTGTCAGGAAGGTTGCAGTTCGCAGTAATAGACGGCAAATCATCGGGCAAAATAGAAGTGATATCAGGTGTTCCCCAGGTAAGCGTCCTGGGACCTCTGCTGTTCCTGATCTATATAAATGACCTGGGTGACAATCTAAGCAGTTCTCTTAGGTTGTTCGCAGATGATGCTGTAATTTACCGTCTAGTAAGGTCATCCGAAGACCAGTATCAGTTGCAAGCGATTTAGGAAAGATTGCTGTATGGTGTGGCACGTGGCAGTTGATGCTAAATAACGAAAAGTGTGAGGTGATCCACATGAGTTCCAAAAGAAATCCGCTGGAATTCGATTACTCGATAAATAGTACAATTCTCAAGGCTGTCAATTCAACTAAGTACCTGGGTGTTAAAATTACGAACAACTTCAGTTGGAAAGACCACATAGATAATATTGTGGGGAAGGCGAGCCAAAGGTTGTGTTTCACTGGCAGGACACTTAGAAGATGCAACAAGTCCACTAAAGAGACAGCTTACACTACACTTGTTCGTCCTCTGTTAGAATATTGCTGCGCGGTGTGGGATCCTTACCAAATGGGATTGAGGGAGGACATCGAAAGGGTGCAAAAAAGAGCAGCTCGTTTTGTATTATCATGTAATAGGGAAGAGAGTGTGGCAGATATGATACGCGAGTTGGGATGGAAGTCATTAAAGCAAAGACGTTTTTCGTCACGGCGAGATCTATTTACGAAATTTCAATCATCAACTTTCACTTCCGAACGCGAAAATATTTTGTTGAGCCCAACCTACATAGGTAGGAATGATCATCAAAATAAAATAAGACAAATCAGAGCTTGAACAGAAAGGTTTAGGTGTTCATTCTTCCCGCGCGCTGTTCGGGAGTGGAATGGTAGAGAGATAGTATGATTGTGGTTCGATGAACCCTCTGCCAAGCACTTAAATGTGAATTGCAGAGTAATCATGTAGATGTAGATGTAAATCTGGGCCCCACCCCATAAAGGGTGGTGGGCATTAAAGTCCCTCAAAAGGAGGAATGGCGGGGGAAGCTGGGCGAACAAGGCAGCTAGGTTGGCAAGAGGGACAACCTCATCCGGGGGAAGGTACAGGGAACAGATGGTAAGCTCCATTCCTGCCCAGATTCTAACAGCCACAGCCTCGAGAGCCATGTGAAGTGGCACTGGGGCACTAGGAACAGTGGCAAGAACACAAACACAGACACCACCAGACACCCTGCTGTATACTACGTGGTTCTTATAGTAACCCCGGTAGCCACAGAGGGAGGGGGTCTGCCGAACAGGAAACCAGGTTTCCTGTAGGGCCAGACAAGTGGCCGGGAAGCGGCGCAAAAGCCGTTTAACTCAGCAAGGTGGTGGAAAAAACCACGGCAATTCCATTGAAGGATAATGGTATCCAACTGTGAAGACATGAAAGAACCTGGGGGGGGGGGGGATATGTCACGCCTTAGAAGTGCTCGCCGCCACTGATTCCGATGCAGCCTGATCAACTTCCATAGGAACTGCGGGTCGGGCAACATTTAGCTCCTGAGTGGAAGCTAGATGCTCCACATCATCTTCAGGTGCAGTGGTGAACTCCTTTTCTGTCTCTATGTCCTCTTCTTTTTGCTTTTTCTTCTTTTTGGTAGGATCTCGTTTGTCCTTCGGTTTATCAGGCTAGGTGGGCTTTTCCGACCCAGTCTCATGGACCGAGAAAGACCTGGAAGCCATACGGCCCTTAGGTGGTGGCTTTTTCAGCCACTGGCTGACATCTGGAGGGGCAGTAACCGTGGAAGGGAGGGCACGAAGCGATCCCTTCCGCGCGAGGGGAGCCAGAGAAGGCAGGCACTTCTCCAGTTCAGAGGTGGGGACTTCAGTGCCCAAAGAAGGAGGGGTTGTTACTCCCAATGTTGACAACAGGGGAGCAACGGAAGAGGGTGTTCCCCCAACTACCAGGGGGGCAGGAATAGACGGCCGGGCTGGAGGACCCACAAAAAGCAGCTGAGCTTGGGGACTCCTCACCAGGGAGGGCGCCGTCGAAGCTGCTGCAGCAAACGTCGATGAAATGCGCACAGGGTGAAGTCGGT
This sequence comes from Schistocerca americana, assembly GCF_021461395.2. Classification (NCBI taxonomy): domain Eukaryota; kingdom Metazoa; phylum Arthropoda; class Insecta; order Orthoptera; family Acrididae; genus Schistocerca; species Schistocerca americana. The sequence continues at coordinate 891,708,347 of NC_060119.1, forward strand.
CGTACTTGCAATTAGCCTCTGTGTAAGTGAGCCTGTCCAAGGTCTTATAATCCATAATCTTCTGTTCTTTTTGATAAACTGCACAGTCTGATGAGCTAGGTGAATGTTTCTGTCCGCAGATGACACAAACAGGGGGCGGCGAACACGGGACGTTGGGGTGGGAGGCACGCCCACAATCCCGACAGGTAGGGTTGGCGTCACATCTTGATGGCATATGGCCAACCCTCCAGCACTTAAAACAGCACATGGGAGGAGGGATGTAAGGCTTAACATCACATCAATATATCATCACCTTGACCTTCTCGGGCAGGGTGTCTCCCTCGAAAGGCAATATAAAGGCGCCCGTGGCGACCCTACTATCCCCTGAAGACACGTCATACAAAGTGGACACCGCAGCGTTCCAGATTTGCACAGAGCTCGTCGTCAGGCTACAACAACAGGTCACGATGAAAAATAAGTCCCTGAACCATATTGAGGCTCTTATGAGGCGTAATGGAGACTGCAACATCACCAAGCTTGTCACAAGCAAGCAATGCCCGTGACTGTGCTGGGGATGCTGTCTGTATGAGGACTGCTCCAGACCTCATTTTAGACATGCCCTCAATTTCTCCAAACTTGTCCTCTAAATTTTCCACAAAAAACTGAGGCTTTGTGGTCAGAAATGAGTCCCCATCTGTTTGGCTGCAAACCAGAAATCGAGGAGAATATGTCTCACCAGGTAATTTAGACCGTCGTTCCTCCCCTGGTGTGGGCAGGGAAGGGAACGATTGGGGGTCATACTGTAAAGCATTGAACTTTCCTTTCTTAGAGACTTGTGCTTGCGCACGTGAGAAAGGAATGAAAGAGAAAGCGGAGTAGTAGGAATTTTGCCTAGAGCATAATTTAATCATTGTTAACACTTGGATCAAGACTTAGGTAAGAAGGTTGTGTACCTACTAGAGACCAGGCAACACTGTCAGCTCTCAGACTGGCTACATAACGGCAGGGCAGATTTCGAAACCAGGTGTGCAACTGAGTCATTTCCAGGTGCAGAGGGGCATTCTAGCCATAATTTACTAGTTATGAACTGTAAATTAAACTGAAGAAACTACAAAACAATAGCAAAATTAAGGTGATGGGGCGAGTAGGTAGGTAGTTTCATGTTCCATGACTCATTTTGCACAATAATTTGTAATTATTTTTAATGAGTCATTTTACATTCACATGTACAGTTAGGTTCTGAACATTTCCAAGTTATTTATTTTTTTATTTTTATGGAAAGAAAAACAATATACATATGTGAGCAAGTAATTCCTACCGTCCACATTTTACAAACTACAATAATACAAATTCTTCTATGGAATAGGAGGAGTTGCCTAGAAAAAGTTTTCTCAGTTTTTCAAATTTTACTTTGCTGTCTATCAGAAATTTTATATCACTGGTAAGTGATCAAAAATTTTTGTTGCAGCATTGTGCACCACTTTTCGTGCTAACGACGACCTTGATGTGGAGTAATGAATGTCTTTTCCCTCTGGTGGTTGTAATCATTTACACCACTGTAGCTGGAAGTCCTTCAACAGATTGCAGCCTGGTGTTGGGATCTGACTCAGAGAATGCCAATTTTATTTTTTTCTTATGACATCGCCCTCAGCAGTTCCCTCCCAGAGACGTGAATGGGGGAGTATTTTACCTCCGGAAAGTTTCACAGAAGAGGATGCCACCATTATTTAACCATATAGTAGTGGGAACACGTTAGTGGACCCTCAACCTGTGGTCATAGCCCACTTTTGGGTAAAAACAATTTTAAATTAATGTTTGTTAGTTCACCTACCCTTAAATGTATTTATGACTGCTTACTCGTGTACAAATACATACAACTGTATGCTAATTCTAATGCATGCAACCGATTCAATTACTGTCACGTCTGTCAGTTCCATGTTTAATGTGTTAATGTCTCTCATCCATGTACACATATTTGTAACTGTTAAGCTTTTGGTACCTTCTTTGTAACTGATGCCTTGAAACGAATTAAAAAAGGCTGCTCTTTTTGAACTGTAGGGGAATATTTAGAACAAACTGACCTGTAGTCACAGAATGTCCCACTCCTTAAACTGATGTCTACAAGCTAATCATGGGTGCACACTATATATTATTCTAACAGGAAGTTTTTGAGCAAAGAGGACTTTCTTTCTTAAAGATGTGTGCTACCCCAGAGCATTATTCAATAAGGCATCAGTCAATGAAAATATACAAAATTCAGGGAGAAGAAATAAAAACCTCGAGCTTTGCTGTCAGAGATAGCAAAGGACTTAGAAGAACAATTGAACAGACGACATTTTGAAAGGGGGATATAAGATGAACAACAACAAAAGCAAAACAAGAATAGTGGAATGTAGTATGATTAAATCATGTGATACTGAAGGAATTAAACTGGAAAACAAGAAACTTGAAGTAGTAGATAAGTTTTGCTATTTAGGCAGCACAATAACAGATGATGACTGAAGCAGACTGGGAATGGTCAGGAAAGTGTTCCTGGAGAAGAGAAATTTGTTAACATCAAGTTTAGGTTTAAGTGTTAGGAAGTCTCGTCTGAAAGTATTTGAACAGAGTGTAGCCATGTAAGGAAGTGAAACATGGATGATATACTGTTTAGACGAGAAGAGAATAAAAGCTTTTGAAATGTATGGCTACAGAAGAATGCTGGAGATTAGGTGGGTAGGTGGTAGGTGACATAACTAATGAGGAGGTACTGAATAAAACTGGAGATGAGAAAAATTTGTCGCACAACCTAAATAGAAGAAGGGATCATTTGATAGGACACATTCTGAGACATCGCGGCATCACCAATTTAGTGTTGGAGGGAAGTGTGGGGGGTAAAAATTATAGAGGGAGTCTAAGAGATAAAAACAGTAACTAGGTTAAGAAGTATATAAGCTGCAGTAGTTATTTGGAGGCTTCGACAGGATAGAATAGCATGGAGAGCTGGGTGAAACCAGTTTTTGGACTGAAGACCACAACAACAACAACAACAACAACAACAACAAGTCAACTTACTGATTAGTCCCTCCCCGAGATTTGCAATGAGTCTAACTGCAATTGTGGCTGGATTGTGTTGTTTTTAGAGTTCTAAAATGTGCTTTTTCAGTTTAAATTCTCATCAATATCTAAACCTAATAATTTTGAAGTTCGCACACTATTATTTACTCATCATGCGTTACACTTATCAATGGTAAAGCACCCCTAGATGAGCAGAACTGAGTATGTCGTGCCTTTTTAAAATTGAGGGCGAGACCATTCATTGAAAACCAGTCAATGATACTTTTAGGAACTCTGTTTACCATTTCTTCTGTTTCTGTAGAAAGTTTGGACTGATTACAATACTAGGTCCATCTGCAAAAAGGATCTAATTCTGGTTTTTGTACATTACGTGGATGGTCGTTTACATGTATGCAGAATGACAGTTGGCCTAAGATTATATATAGGGGAACCCCTTATGTGATTTCTCCCCAGTCAGAATTAAGAACACAGATTACATTGGCTGGATTACGAAGTGAAACTTTCTATATTCCTTTGGTTGGATATGACATTCACTGATTGACTATACCATCAATCCCATGAAACTTCAATTTACCTATGAGAAAACTACAATTCACATAGTCAAATGCTGTACAAAAGACACAGAGAAATACCTAACACTAATCTGTTATTTAATGCATCGATAATCTGAAGGAATAAGGGTCTGTTGAGGGTTTTCAGAGTACGCATAAGACAACTGAAAAAAGAGAAAGGAATACAATATTAGACGAATGGGTAGTTTTGAGCAGTAGTGAATGGAGTAGAGGATGAAATACGTAAAAAGACACCACTTAGCAGATACCCTTTTATGAAACTGGAGATATTTAATTTAATTGGAAAAAATGAGGGAATGTAACACTGTAGCGAACGACGCAGGTGAAATGGAATATAAATGTCTAACAAATGAAACTGACAAAGTGCAAAATGTCCAAGCAGGAATAGCTATAGGGCAAATATAAGGCCTTAGAAGTATGCATAATAGAGTAAAGACAGATTCAACCTGCAGGAAAATTCAACTAACATTCAGAAAAAAAGAAGCAGTTGTATTAATGCTGGCACGCAAGTAACAAGCAAAGAACAGAATGAAGGTAGTACCTGTTCCCGAAATAACAGATACCATTGACGACAGTGTAGCTTCTCTAGAACGAAATCACAATTAAATCGACACCCTATCTGCAAACAGGCGTTGTCATACATCATCATCGGAAACACGTTGAAAATGTGTGCCCCGACCGGGACTCGAACCCGGGATCTCCTGCTTACATGGAGACACTCGATCCATCTGAGCGACTGAGGGCACAGAGGATAGTGCGCCTGCAAGGACTTATCCCTTGCACACTCCCCGTGAGACCCACATTCCCAACATGTCCGCACCACTACATTCGTAGTGCGCCTAATAGATGTTTGTCCATCACACTCATTACTTGTGGCATAACGTGTGTGTTCACACGAGAAAGTCAATGGCCAGGTAGCCATATTTTAACTCTATATGAAGATAGTATCTGTTCCCGAAAGAACAGATACCATTGATGACTGTGCAGCTTCTCTAGAATGAAATGAAAATTAAATCAACACCCTAGCTGCAAACAGGCATTGTTATACATCACTGGGGACATGTTGAAAATGTGTGCCCCGACCACGGCTCAAACCCGGGATCTCCTGCGTACATGGTAAACACTCTATCCATCTGAGCCACTGAGGGCACAGGAAATCCAGGATCCGAGTCCCGGCCACGACACACATTTTCAACATGTTCCCAATGATGTATAATAACACTGTTTGCAGATAGGGTGTCAATTTAATTATCATGTCATTCTAGAGAAGCTACACAGTCATCAATGGTATCTGTTCTTTCGGGAACAGATACCACCTTCATATATAGTTAAAATATGGCTACCCAGCCATTGACCTTCTTGTGCGAATGCACACGCTACGCCCCAACTTGTACGGGTCTTGATAGATTAATCTGCCACGAGTAATGAGTGTGATGGGCAAACATCTATTAGACGCACTACGAATGTAGTAGTGTGGACATGTTGGGAATATGGGTCTTACGGGGATCGTGCAAGGGATAAGTTCCTGCAGGCACACTATCCTCTGTGCCCTCGGTGGCTCAGATGGATAGAACGTCTGCCATGTAAGCAGTAGATCCCAGGTTCGAGTCCCGGTCGGGGCACACATTTTCAATATGTCCTCAATGATGTATAACAACAACTGTTTGCAGCTAGGGTGTCGATTTAATTACCATTTCAAAGAAAAGAATTCTGAAAAAAGGTGGTGGAATATATAGTTGGACATGGGACTATCCGAGAACAATTTGACAGAGCACTGGAAGACCCAAATCAAAACAAGATCCTTGAACAGAAGGTGTCTCATCAGAATTAATGTGATTCCTTGGAAAGCCAGCCACGACAGAACTATTACATACACTGTTCAAGATATATTAAACTGACAAACTACCCTAAGATCTTAAGAACAATGTAACAATTACAATTACAGTTCCGAAGAAGGTAGGTGCTGACAATTGAACATTTCCAAAACATCAGTTTAACAATTCATAGCTGCAAAATATTGACATGAATTATTTACAGAATAATGAAGAAAATCAGTAGAAGCCAGCCTCAGGGAATATCAATCAGAATATCATAGAAAAGTGGGAACAGAAAGGGCAATACCGACCTTATGATAAATCTTAGATTGGTCAACGAAAGATAAAACTATCTTTATAGCATATGTGTATGTAAGAAAGTTTTTGACAATGTAAAGTGGGATACACTCACTGAAATTATGAATATAGCAATGACAAAATAAAGGGAAAAATGTTATTTACAATCTGTACAGAAATCGGACAGCAGTTACCTAAAGTTGATGGATGTAAAGGGGAAGCAGTGATTGGGAATGGAGTGAGGCGGAATTTAACCTATACCCAATGTTATTCACTATGTAAACCGAGCACACAGTAAAGGAAACCAAGGATACATTTGGGAAGGGGATTAATGTTCAGGGAGAAGAAATAAAAACTTTAAGGTGTGCCTATGATATTGTAATTATGTCAGACAGACCTATGAACATTGAAGAACAGTTGGATGGAAAGGACAGTGTCTTGGAAAGAAGTTAAATGATGTACACCAAGGAAAAGTAAAATTGTGGTAATGGAATGTAGCCAAATTAAATAAGAAGCAAGGGAGAAGTGGACTAGCAAGTGATACATTAAAAGTAGTTTACCAGCTTTTGCTGTTTGACCAGTAAAATAACTTAACTGATGATAACCAAAGTTGAGAGCACATAAAATGCAGAGTAGTTACATCAAAAAAGCATTTCTGAAAAACAGCAATTACCACAGACATATTTACAATCCCATTGAAAACTATTATCTTCCCAGTGTTGTCTAATATTTTCAAGTAGTTTAACTGTTGGGCCATTCCGGGCCAAGTGGTCTAATATCGAGAAATATTCCCACATGACCATCATGGATTTTGATGAAATTTTGTATGAACATTCACACATGTTCTCAATGAACACTGGTAAAGCTTCAGTTTCAGAAATTCAATACATGCAGAGATATAGTCACTTGTTTGATACCATAGCACAGCTTCCAATAGTGCATCCTTGAATTTTCAGCAACTTTGATATGAGATATCTCTGTAAGTATTTACATGAAAGAAACAAAACTTGGCCATCTTATACAACTTTTAGAGCTCTTTAAAGTAAAATATTAACAAAAGGATTTCTGAGCAATTTTCATATAGATAATTTGAAGCAAAGATGGGCGAAAAAATAGCTGTTTAAAAAAATGCAAACTTTAGTTTTTTATATCTCCAAAAGTAATTGTGGAATGTACATGAAACATTGCACACCATAACTCACCAACACAAGGTCTTAGAATATAAAATTTCATTCTCCTATTGCTTTCCATTATTTAACAAATCTATGGTGAAGTTGACGATTTTTCAAAAAGTGCTAAAAAATGGGTATTTTTAGTCAAATTTTTCAAAAAAGTATTTTCTCCAAACTCTTCTAAACCATGGTCATTAGAAAGAGCATATTCTAAACTATTTAGAAACGTGGATTTGGTTTTGTAATGCAAGCATATAAGGCCCTAAACAGTAGCATCTTCAAAGAGGCGCACTGGAAGTTTGAACACATTTTTCTGGCTCTCAAATTATACCTGAAACCTTTTATTATGCCTAATAAATGTTTATTAGTGCCTTGAATAGTTGAAATAAAAAGATCTGGTAAATAGGCAATGAGACTGTCAGAAAAACTTGAAAACTATGAGAAGTAGCCCTTCTGCTTTTATCGTAAGTGTTCATCTGCATAAAACTCTTCTCATTTGTAAAAAAAGAGAGAGAGAGAGAGAGATCATAAAGAATTCAATGAATAACAGCTTCATATTTTTTGTACTTCTCAAAATTGTAAATATTTACATGAGCCACAGGAAGTTATTGTGTTTAAGCAATGGATACATACCAATCGGGCCACACTGGACACAAAGCAAATGTTAGTGAATGGATTTATTGAAGAGGTAGAAAATAAAATATGGAGTCTGTCATGCCATCATTACACTGCCAAGCATCAAAGCTTGCATCTTAAAGGCTTTAAATGTCATCTGAAAGACGAAGAGCTTGTTGTCCTAATGGATTTTGCAGAAAATTATTCTTTTATCATTCAGGATGCTGTGCAAGGCTTCCACTGGGACAATAGTCAAGCAACAATTCATTCATTTGTTGTCTACTTTCGTCAAAACGAGAAAGTAGAATCTTTAAGTTTTTGCATTATTAGTGATTGTTTGCAGCATGACACTACTACAGTTCATGTTTTTATCAAGGAGCTCATCAAATACATAAAAGAACGGTTTGCACAGATATCCCACATTCATTATTTCAGTGATGGCTCCAGTGCTCAATATAAAAATTTCAAGAATTACCTAAATTTGTGCTATCATAAGAGTGATTTTGGAATGACAGCTGAATGGAATTTTTTTGCTACAAGTCATGGGAAATCACCTTGTGATGGGATTGGAGGTACAACGAATCGGTTAGCAGCAAGAGCAAGCTTGCAACGGCCACTTAACCACTTAATGGACAAATTCTTACTCCCCTATATCTGTTTCACTTCTGCTCTGAAAACATTAATGGAATTAAATTTGTTTTCATCAGTAAAGATGAAATTGAAAAAACAT